>NC_047526.1:20187275-20287275 GCF_902827115.2 Pseudochaenichthys georgianus
CAAGGGAAAATCAAAACATCTATTCGTTTGAAACCGGTAATTTTTATTTACTTTATCAACAATGAGAGAGACTAAGCCCTCGTACTGTAAAGATTGCTCAGAGTCTATGGGTAGGAAAAGGTGTACCAATCCTCAGCCTCATCGCTAATTCTGGATGCTATGTCCAGCTCACTAAACCAGCTTTCGTGAAAGGAATTGGGCTAAACATAGGAGAATGCATAGATTCTGACATATTTTGGCACAGCCAACAGTCGCTAATATTGCATTCATGGGCATAGTCTAACATTAAACTTGCTGCAGAATTAGTTTTAGTTCGTTTAAAAGGAGTGATTAAGGCCTTTTTGAAAAATCTACATCACCTGCTGAGTATTTAAGTGGAGTGGATAGAACATTTGTTTTTCTATCTAAATTTAGCATGCAGTAGCACCTGGATTGAGAACCTGGTAATCTGGTTTCCTCGTTGTACATTTTACCTGGTAATGATTAAGGATAGTAACATTGTCTGTTATAATATTAGAAATATCTTATTGTTCAATACCTTATCAATCTGAAAATATCAATTAATTTATTTTGTTTAGTGTAAAAGTGTAATCTGATCTGACAAAATATATTTGTCACCACTATTTAACACATATCTGTTCATCGGACATATAAAAACAATCATTAATTGTACATCTGTAATCATCTGGTCATTCAATTCAAATGTTATCTTTGTACAAGAGCTAGAAAAAACATGTCGTCCTGACTCGTTCTCCTCCTTTCTTTATGACACAGAATGTCTGGTGTGTGAAGGCATCCTGATACTGTAGATTAGCACTGAGGTGCTGATTGGCTCAAAACTCTTCTTCACCAGAGCGCCATATTTCAAACCCCCCCCCCAATTGCTCTGCTTTTTGTGGCTCATTCAGTGAGCACTTTATGATTTCCCAGTGAAACAGAGGCTCATCTGCCTGTATTCCTTCTGCTATCTGCTTGAGAGCAGAGCCTATTCCAAGTAGCACATCCAGATGCCCCGACCCGTGATGGAAGATGTTTAGGAAGAAATCTGCCCCTCCAAGAAACATGGAGCCTCTGAAGCCATCGCTCGTCCTGCAGAGTTGTCTGAGCAGAAAGATGAAGAAGCATCCCATCCCATCAGAAAGTTGAAGATTTAGAATCCTCTCATCTCGAAAGACCTCGTGCCTCCTTGCCCGTGGTTGGGGGTGCTCTCTGCAGCCAGAGGGTGTGACCCTCTCTCTCTGACCCTTGGCCTTCAGAGCTGTCCTAGTTATTGGGTTAACACTTGATAGAGATGTTTTCCTGAGTGCAGACAACTCAAGGTAATGGATTAGCACATTATCATTCAATTACAAAAATAGGATAGGCCCCTCAGAATTATTTGGGAGCCTTCCTGACACATGCACATGCATACATGTAAGGTTTGTGTTAGTCATTTAACATGCAAGAATCATATACTCATCAGTCCAAAGCAGATAAATGTTATTTTAAGTTAAATGTGAGCTAGTCCCTGTGGATATAACCCTTTCTCAATGATTCTAAATGTTATATTAATTCACCATTTACCGTTTGATAAAAAATGAGTTTATCAGGCGTACATTTCCTCTTCCATAAAACATAGGTTTGAGAAATGAATGTTTCAATATGAGATCAATTACTCACATATAATTGACTCTCCCCTCCTTTTTCTTACATATGTCACATAATGTAATAACAACGTAGGAGTCTATTTAAACATGGTATTGTCTATAAGCTATTAATCGAGAAAACTCAGTATCAGCATGCAACTTGCAAATAACTCTTCTCTCTTTCCTATCCCTCTCTTATCCTCATCTCTCTATTCTCTCTTCCACATCCCTCTCTCATCCTCATCTCCCATCTCTTTCACATCTCTCTCTATTCTCTCTTACTTCCGTTAGATATGAAATAAAACATACGAGTCCATGTAAGCATGGTAGAGGTCATAATCCATCACTCGAGAAAACTCAGTATCACCTGTGCGCAACTAACAAAAACAATTGTGAGAACCATATTATGCAGGAAATGCACACCTTTGTTGAAAAAACAAAGCATCTCTGATTTGGGAGGAAAAGCTTCATCCCCCTTAACATCTGAGTTACCACTGAAGGCATAGCATGAATGATAGTGGGCGTCTGAGGGTGTCTTTACTAAGAAACAAATTCAAAACCTTACATTTGAAAACAGGTTTGCATTCCTCCACTTAAGGTGACGTTATCATTGGAAACAATAAAAACAAACTATTTTGATATAGAATCTATAAATTGAATCGTTAGAGCAGAACAGAATGGTTGTATTTTTAGCCTAAGCTCCGTGCAGCCTCTAGTTTCACCAGGTGGAAACATGGTCTATACAGTAAGAGGCCCCTGACATCAGGCCTATACCAAAATAGTAGGGGCTTTTCACAGCTTGCCAATCTTACAGGCATCCTCTGCATAGCAGTGTGGATAGCCTTAAAAAACAAACAAACCACTCCGTGGTAACGAGAGTCATATTTCTGACCCTTATGCCCTAAGTGAAGCCGTTGGTCTCATCTGACTGACCCAAGGGTTTGGTGCTGGTGTGACAGTTCCAAGTGTTCAGAGCAGACGTCAAGCTTTCAGTTCATGGCTCGGTGGGGGGGAAGCAGACCCATGTGAGACAGTATCAACGGCTTGTAGAGTTCAGTTTGAGGAATGTCATTCTCTCTGGGAGCAGGAAATGGTGTCCATTCTCGGACCAGACCATTAATGTCATGTAGCGCAGGCATAGCATCTCTGTGACTGCACTCAGCCGGACTGTAGTAGGGCAGAGCTGGGTGACTTTTTAGTGAAGCCGTCCGAAGCCATAGACAACAAACGGAACACAGGGTCATCAATGTCTCTCTTTACCAGTGGCTCAATCATAAAACAAATTAGTGGGGAAAATGTGGAACACTAATCCATCATGTGAAATGTTGAGTTAATTTAAATAATTACTTATGGGTTGAAATCAAATTATCATTAATATTAGAACTAAAGTCAGTTAAAATAGGACTTGCACGGATCAGAATCTAATCAATACACCATTTTCCCAGCTCTGTAATGAAAGGATAACAAGCAGGGATGCAAACTTGTCACCTTTTGAATCCAAAATAGGTCGTTTGTGTGATTCATGTAGATCTGCAATACAAATAGTATTGGGGTGTGGGCAAGGTTGCCAACTCTGGGTACCTGGCTGGAGTGAGATTTCGATATCATGGGTTTTATTACACACATGCGCACGAAATGACTGCTATCGTGTCAGTAGCGGGACCTTAGCATATATTTAGGATATATATATAATATATATACAAATGCACAATATTGGACACAGACTATAAAAGGGCACACAGTTTCATTCACTAATGAAAGTCAAACACATGTTTGTTTCCACTGTTTTATTGTGTTCCTGTCATGATAAGCAATTAATTGACTTATTGGCTCCCGAGTATTTGTGTTGGGTAATCTATGTTAGGGCTAACCCATACAGTGGTGGGGCTCAAATCAGTATTTGAAATGTAATTACATACACGCTATATCGCCCCATTGACGGTGAAACGCCACGTGTGAGGTTTGGATTATTTCCCTGTCTCAATCCAAATTGAACTGTATGAAATAAAAGGCACATTTGTGTTGTAGTAAAACAAAAAGGCGACCTGGAGCCAATCCTGCAATTTCCCCACAGGAAAAAAATTGACATGCTGAAAACCCAACCCCCGTAGCGGCGCTGTCTGGGGGGATTTTTTTTTTAAATACTAACATAAAATACACATTCTCTCTCTACACGACATATTTAAATGAAGCTGAACCTGCTGCTCCTCACAGAGGAAAAAGGCTGTGTGAATTACTTTACATTGTGGATAAGGGTGGATATCCCCCATTGTTCTATGTGTGAAAATGGAAGACAGCCCACACACCTATCAATCATCAAACCGTGGGGTCTTATTTCATTATGTGATGATTTCTATCAACACGTAATGTTGTATCAATGTATATAGAGATGTGTTACCGCAAAATTATTCTCCGTCGGGATTTCCTGCAACAACACCACGCCGTTATCTTGATTCTGATAGGCCAGAATCCATTATCAAAGATGTCCTATTTGAGAAGACGATCACTACGTGACAATCTGCAGCCGCGAGCTGTTATGTGCCAACATTGCCGCATGGTGTTCTTCCTCCCATATTATGTGGTCCAGAGTGACTCTTACAGACTGGACCGATGGTGAACAGCTGTTAGAACGGGCCGTTCAGGTGTTCAGAGCAGAGCTCCCTGTCGGAATGGCAGAGCGTGAAGTGAACTGAAAAATGTTCTGGCTAACGTTAGCTTTAGTACTCAGATCTTGTTCTTGAGTAGAAGTACCAGAGTGTAGGAATACTATGTTACAGCAAGAGTACTGCATTCAAAAATGTTACTCAAGTAAAAGTATAAAGGTATTCTCCAGTGTGAGAAAAAGTTTTTAGAGAGTACTTGTCCATGGACAAGTGAGTTTGGCAATCTACTTGTCCGAATACATTTTTCACTTGTCCAGAATTGACAACAATTGGGGCCACTGGAATCTTCTTCTTCGTCATCGTATTTTTTACATTTTCCCACGGTTTTTACGACACCGCTAACGTAAGTGAGCGGTAAGATTTTACTGCATCACACATAGGGTTGGGTATCGTTTGGATTTTAACGATTGCGGTTCTGCTTTTCGATTCTGGTTATTTTCGGTTCTCGATTCCGGTTCTTGGAGAGGGTAAATCAGTCCCATGACAAACTGGGAGAAAAATATATTTATGAAAACATTAAGTCAAATCTGTATTCCTATTTACGAATCACTTCATACTGTTGAATTTCTTACGGTTATTGAATACAATTATATAAAAATAATCTCTGCATTGTTTAGTTAGTCCTAAGTGGTGCAGTTTGAGAATGTACAAAGACTCCAGCTCATTCAAAACTCTGCAGCTAGACTACTAACGAATACCAAAAGGAGGGAACACGTTAGTCCTGTCTTAGCTACTCTACACTGGCTTCCTGTAACTCTTAGAATTGATTTGAAGGGGCTTCTCCTCACATACAAAGCTCTAAATGGACAAGGACCCAGCTACATGGCTGACTCTCTAATGAACTACACACCCGCCAGAACACTGCGATCATCAGATGCAGGTCTACTAGAGGTCACCAGAAAGAGTCCTAAGAAGATCGGTGATGCAGCCTTTGTAAACTACGTCCCAAAACTGTGGAACACGTTACCCAACAATATTAGGAAAGCCAATACATTAGGCATTTTTAAAAGGCAGCTTAAAACCTCTCTTTACCAAAGCACTTGACTGATTTTACACTATTATACTGCACTATTCTCTGTGATTGACATTGCACTATTTCTCTATGTTTTATTCCCCATGTTTTTATTTTTAATTATTTTATCCCACTTTATGCTTTGCTCTTGCTGCTTGTTTTACACTGATTGTATGTCTTATTTTTTACTGATGTAAAGCACTTTGAACTGCAATCCCCTGTATGAAAGGTGCTATACAAATAAAGTTATTATTATCATTATTATATTTATAGCCTATAGGCCTAGTGCTTTTCTACAACTCAAAGACACTTGCACGCTTACACATGTCCTGTAATACACATGCTGGCAGCTGCCCAGCTACTCACTGTTTGTAAAAGTTAATAAATAGTATAAATAGCATTTCAATAATGTACTTTCTATACCCTGCTTCATAAACAATACTGACATCCCTGCTCCTCCGAGTCTGGGGGTCCGGGGATGTGAGGACAGCGCGAGGACACAGACAGGGAGGCTGCTTCACTTCATAAAGGAAATGGCGGTCAATATTAACACAGGAGCTCAAACGCTTAATAACCTTCATTACGTGTTAGAGAGAGAACATAAGTTTGACAAAGATGAGGCTGTTATACGGGCAGCGGATCCGCTGTGTGTAGAAAGAGAGAGAGACGCTGAGCTGCACCGTGCAGCGATCAGCTGATACGGAGCATAGAGAGAGAGAGCTGCAGTCCGCGGGGCTCGGCCTCTCCTCCTGTCCTCACAACTCTTATTAATCCCGGGACCGGACAATTGTTATTTGTTCCTACTCGGAACCGAGTTTTGCTTCCCAGCCCAGCCACTGTGCTACACTTCCCGCCCCGTCTAACTGTACAGAAAGCGGCGAGATGCATTTCCTTAGGAATCGACAAGCAGAACCAAAACTAACACTTCTAAACGAACAATGGCGGACACGGACAATTTGCGAATGAGTTCTGCCTTTTGTAAACTCAATGTATCAATAATTTGTCAATAAATCGGGGCGAAAAACGTCACTTGTCCGCCGGACAAGTCAATTGAAAGATCTACTTGTCCGATATTGTAAATAACACGTCCCGGACGGTGGGACGTGTACTTTTTCGCACACTGATTCTCATCAAAATATAGTGGAAATAGCGACAGTAAAGGTAGTCGTTGTGCAGATTGGTCCATTTCAGAATAATATGATGTATTTTATAATGATTGATCATGAGAGTGTTCTCAAAGCTGGTAACGGTGCAGCTAGTTTGAATGACTTTGTATACTGCAGGGTAGCTGGTGGATTGACTCCAGGTGGAACTAAAGTCTGATTTAACACTTGATTATATTTCACATAATTCATCCAGATCCGTAAAGTAACTGAAAGGTATGAAATACATGTAGCGGAGTAGAAATACACCATGTACCTCTGAACTGTAGAAGAATAAAGTAGCAAAACATTTAAATACTCAAATAAAGTACAAGTATCTCAAAATAGTGCCCAAGTATAGTACCTGTTGAGTTTATGAACTTAGTTACACCAGTGGCTATACAGATAGAAAGACTAAGCCTTGCACAGAGGCATGAAAATACATTTATGAAAATGCTCAACAGTGCTGCCAGAATTATAAACTGACTGCTACAATTAAAATAAATGCTTTTATCTATTTCTATCAGATGTGACTCTTTGGCATTTCTGTTATTATTAACTGCTGCTTCAGTTGTTCTGCCTGCTAAAATCATCTGTTTTTCCTCACACAAAGTGGATTAAGGCAAATATCCAAAGTGTGTATGTGTGTGTGTGTTTGGTGTGTGCGTGTGTGTGTTTGGTGTGTGCGTGTGTTTGTTTGGTGTGTGTGTATGTTTGGTGTGTGTGTGTGTGTGTGTGTGTGTGTGTGTGTGTGTGTGTGTGTGTGTGTGTGTGTGTGTGTGTGTGTGTGTGTGTGTGTGTGTGTGTGTGTGTGTGTGTGTGTGTGTGTGTGTGTGTGTGTGTGTGTGTGTGTGTGTGTGTGTGTGTGTGTGTGTGTGTGTGTGTGTGTGTGTGTGTGTGTGTGTGTGTGTGTGTGTGTGTGTGTGTGTGTGTGTGTGTGTGTGTGTGTGTGTGTGTGTGTGTGTGTTTGGTGTGTGCGTGCGTGTGTGTGTGTGTGTGTGTTTGGTTGAGGGTAGCCTGCTTCCTTACAATTCTCCAGATGTTCCTCTTTGTGCCTTTAGGCCAGGGGTGGGGAACCTTTTTCCTCTCAAGGGCCATTTCAATTTTTTCAATATCCTCCGAGGGCCGTACAAATTATTGACGTCTGCTTAAAAATACTAAAATCACAGCTCATTCATTTGGCCTTTCTTTCATGCTGTGCAAAGAAAAAGCAAACTCTTAATCCAGATATTAGTTTCCTATCCATGTGAACATGATTTAAGTGGGGGGGGGGGGGTGGACACCTAACCTCCTCTAGGGGGGTCTGGGCCCGGGGCATGTTCCCCCGGGAAGATTTTTTTTTAAATGTTGAAGTTTGGTGCACTTTGAGAGAAACATTAGGAGATCGATGGATACCTCTCTCAGCACCCATATGAAACAGAACTGGAAGCAGATTTTCTTTTTCTTTATGGATATTTTACAAATCACTCCCCTTTCAAACTGTATTCTTGTTTATTAATAACAACTTTTTTTTACTGTCATATAGTATTTTATACCCGTTTACTGTATTCTCTTATTTTTTTATAACTATAATGATCATATAAAGATGTGCCTTTACCTCACTGGTAGTAGAAAAAGCTTCTTATATTCGTTAGCATAGCTAGCTAACCAGATGCTAATAACAACAAAGTTATCGACTGTATGATCAGTGTGACAGATGAACAGATCGCCACTGGGCTTTCAACTAAAGACACAGCCACGCACAAACTGCGGCATGTGTACGGCTCCTTATGGGTACTGACATTTGTGAAGTCCTGGCCCGGAGCGGCGTTCTGGTGCTCTGCTCTCCGGCAGCTCTAAACCCCTGTCGGAGGAGATACCACGTGATGACACGTTAGGCTCGTGTTGTGTTCAAGGACACTGACCTTGGCCAGGAAAAACAGGTACTCGCTTGTTACATATTTTGCGGTCTAGATTTCTTACATTTTTTTCTTTTTTGCGTGTGTTACCTCGAGGGCCGTATCAAAGATGTCCCGCTTTGCGCGGGACTGCACAGCATTTTCACGTCTTTTGGTGCGTCCCGCAAATTGAGACGATGTCCCGCATATTTCATTTTGATTGGCTAAAACGCTTTTCTTTAAAATCAGACTCATCCAATGGCTGTTGAGAAAGCAGGGAAGGCTATCATCAGGGGGCTGTGTTTGCTGTCAATCAAACTGTAACACACGGCGGGTGCTGGTCAAGTGTTAACCAATGAGAGTAACTCACTCACACCCACCCCCCCACCCGCCAAACAACAACAACGAACGCAGGCGACGCAGCAGGTTATGGAAAATGGAGGAAACTGAAACTACAGCTAAGAAGATGCACATACAACAAAGACTGGGAAGACACTTACCCGTGGGTGAAGCCAGTGTAGGGCGACTCTCAGAGATTTTTTTGCAATCTTTGCAAGAGTAATTTTTAAATTTCACATGGCAGTCAAAAATACGACGTCAAAAGACACAGAGAATGCGATTCTCACAAGAAACGTGTCGCTCAAAAAGAGACATCCCACTCTATGGAGACATTCCTACTCAAACCAAAAAATGATGGTCACTCAGACAAGGTAACAGCAGCAGAAATAACCAGTGTTTACCATACAGTGCAACACTCCCATTCATACCGGTCAAATGACTGGTAACAAGCTAGCGCCGACCATTTTTCCAGACTCTGAGATAGTAACGAAAATGTCATGTGGTCGTACAAAAGCAGCGTCCATAATAACAGATGTGCTTGCCCCTGCCTCTGTGGAGAGTTGTTTGACAGAGTCAAAGACACCAGTGGTTCTAGGTGACAAAATAGCACAGCAACAAAATAGCACGGATGGACAAAAACTGAAAGCTATTTTATTTTATGTATTATTATGTTTTTGTTCCCTCCTGGCCAGTGTTGGTTTTATTTTATCTATTAATTTATGTTGTGCCTACTTGTACAGGTAATACACTAGTTGAATTAAGAAGATGCATTTCTAAACACTTGAAGTGAATAATGCCTGCTGCCTTGGTTAGCCTTAGTTTACTTTTCTTTATTAAAAAACTGCATTTTGACTTCACTTTCTGCTCTGTTATATATTTGTTACGGATTTTTTTCCGGGGGTTGGGGGGTGCTGTTGAGAGGGTGTCCCACATTGTCCCACACAACCATACTCCTTGTCCCACATTTGGTTTGTTGGGATCTGGTCACCCTACTCGCGGGCCGTATACGGCCCGGGGGCCGGAGGTTCCCCACCCCTGCTTTAGGCCATAAAACCCCCCAATGGTCGCTCTGTGGTCTGCTCAGATTCTCTTCCCCTCCAGAGGTCACACCTGTCTCTGACCCCGTGTGCTGCGTTTTTTTATTTTGCAGCACCTTCGGAGCAGAGAAAGGGGGAGATTTTGTCCAAAAATGTAAACTCCTTCATGGGCAAAATAGCACAATTTTTTTTTAACTGTCCCTGACTTGTCTTTAAAACGTTCTTTAAGTCCTGAATTAAGTCTTCTGTTATTTAGCGGATAATCCCATTTCAAAAAAATCAAGAGCAAAATAGTTTAGTTGAAAAAAAAACTGTCTGTTCGGATTTGGAAATGTCATGATTTATTGTGTGGGCTCGTGAACGAGAGAAGGAGAAAACAACATCTCTCTTTGAACTGCAATTACTTATCTCAAAAAGATTGCAACATTATACTCCTTTAAAAAATTGCTCAATTCATTTAAACACATTTATTATGTACACAATAAAACCTCAACAAGTATATTGATCCTGGCTTAGCGACCTTTACTCTGTTGTTCATAAGCTCAGTATTTCAACAACTATTAGGATTGTAGTAATGTCTGTATAGACCAATTGTACTAGAAATAATTTGAAACAGTTTAATAAAGAATGTTAAACTATATTTAAGCTGTAATTGAACTTCAACGTATATCAATTATCTGATTCCAGTGGCCAGTTGGAACAGACAATCAACAAGGTTTTCATTTTGCAGCAACAGCGCAAAAGGTTTCAATCAATATGAGTATCATGTCTGAGTCTAGTTCTGTGTTATCTGCTTTGTTTCGGAATGTGTTCAATACATTACGTTTTTTATTCATTATTACCATACAATACATAGATTAAGAATAAATGAAACAAATAATACAACATTGAGCTGATTGAGCTTTTCATCTTTACATTATTGTTTTTATTTTTCTCAAGTCATTTACTTTTGGTGAGATAACTAAAGTTTAGTTAATTTTACCCTGGCTGTGGACTGATTCATTATTAGTTGTTACAACGCATGCACAAGACGACGGGTAGACAAACAAACACGAAACAATTATACAAACAAACATGAACTCTCAACAATCGCCAGCGTGACAAAAAAAAATCCTTCCAGCTTAATTTAATCCGAATTAGGGAGAGTCTCAGAGGGGGTAGGGAAATATCTGTTTAATCATGAGTTCCTTCTTACTCATATTCAGCAATTCATATATGACATTCCCAGACCACGTTTAACCACTTTCTTTAGTTCAAAAATGGCAATAATCGCGGAACCAATGACTAGTGCTGGGGGGAAACGATTATTTCGAAAACGATTAATCGGGCGATTATTTGATCGATTAGTCGACTAATCTAACGATTATTTTTCTGTTGTTCAATTCATAAAAAACGTAATGTAAAAAAAACGTAATGTAAAAAAAAAAATGTTCACAATACTGTGTCTCAGGGGATCTTAATATTTAACAAACTATTAATGTGTTATACCAGATTAACGGAAATAATCTCAGCTAACTGCCGATACAAACCATGTTTACCAAAACAAAACACAAGTCTCATAAGAAGCATCTAAATGACCCATGAGCGAAAAATGCTAACGGACATTGGCACAGAACTCAAGATAAAAGTACCCTTATTACTCATCGTAGCTGCACATACAAGATATCCGATTAAAGCTGAGACTCCACAGATTATGTAGGTATATAGTATCATCACTGAGTGATCCGGACTCGCGACAGGGGAAGCAAATACAGTCATCACAACACGTACCTTTACAGAGCTTCTAGGGAGATCGTCTCACCACCGTAGCTGTCAATCTGATCAAAAGACGTGTTCAATGGCATTAAAATGAGAAAAAAACGCGGCTGAATCGGTTAATCCATAGGTTTTTAACGTCTATGTATAAAAAAATGATTGAATTTATAATCCATAATTCCATTTTTATGTAAAAATCGGAGAGCAAATGCTAGCTGCTAATGGTAGCCACCACAGCTAGCTGCCGCTTTAAATGTTCCAACAGAGCCGTTGTGCTCGTGTGATATGCCAACTCCATTTGGCAAAGACTGCAAATGACAATATCTTTGCGTTTTGGACTAACTTTAAAATATTCCCATGCTTTTGAAGACCTAGGGCGAGATGTTTTCGTTTGAGGGCTTCGTGCGCAATCCTGTGAGGAGGTGGTAGCCGTTTCAGTCTCCATTGTGTTTGAAGTGCGATTGTGAACTGCTTGTTGCTTTGTTTACACACCCACGTGTGTGTGTAGCGACGCGTCGACGCGGAAATATGTCGTCGACGATATTTTGAAGTCGACGCGTCGCTCCAGCACTACCAATGACTATGTGCTGTTCCAATCTGTTGAAGAGCAATAACTAATTTATTCTCAAATCAACAACCACTATGCTAATTTAGTGGTGCTTTGCTCGTCCCGTCCGGCGAGCAGAGTCTTTTATTTATCCAGTAGGCCTACCCTGTCTTCCAACAACAGCCAAATTCAACAACTAATCAGTTATGAAACACAGCGCTATGCCACATTCTCGCGTACCACGCCCAATCGTACTGTTTAGTTCCAAATCGATAAATAGTTTGAGGAAAAGAATATGTAGCACTTTGTGCTCCTTCTTCTCTGCCTGCTGTTCCCCGCAGGGGGGGGGGGGGGGGAATTCACACACACCCTTTCTAGCAGCAGCAGGAGGCAGATTTGAGCCGATTTCTGGTGTTAATTTAACCAGTTGACCACTGAGACCTCCAGAATTCGGCGATTTGTTTCAATACAAATCTATCACAATGCTTCTAATGCAGAAACTTCACTTTACTTCAGGTAATTTATAATACCGTCAATCACAGATACTGGCAAGCCAATCTCAAAATAGAAAGGTACTTACCAGCCTCTGAAGATCTTTTGGTATCCTGTTCGTGATGCCAATTTGTAAGGGAAACTTCTGTTGCAATGGAAATCAGGACTCAGAGAGACACGGGAGGAGCAGGAATTCTGAATGTCAAACACTGGGATTTATTGAGAGATCCAACGGCCGGAGAGATTACACAGCATCGTCACACTTTCATGTGGGGCAACCTTGCAATCTCTGAAGACATAAGACAAAATACATGGTCTGTATATCCATAAGGCGTGGCTTATTTTCCCGCCTCTGGTAATCAATACCAGACCCTGCAACAAAAACTGTTTGTACGGCAACTTCTCATGTGCCTATACCCCTCCCCCCACAGGAAAGGCAAAGGACCTTTTGACCTGTTTCTTCCTGAGAAATTACTTTACGGAGACAAAGAGAGAAATCACTAAAAGTCTTCCATGCTCAGATCTCATTAAATATTTCCTTCACAGTACTCAAGCACTTGAGTAAATGTACGTGGTTACATTCCACCACTGTTGGCATGTTATACGCGTGAATAACATACTTGTGTTATTTCAATGTGTTTATAGGTCTGTCTGAGACCCAGAGTACCCCTGGCACTGCTCTGATGTCTCCGCCCCCCCTCACCTCCACGCCTCGCTGCTCTGCTCCTCCTCCACCCCCACCTCCCCCTCCCTCGTGCCCTGGCTCCACCGCTGAGTCCTCGTCTGTCGTAGAGCTGATCCGCCGGCGGAGGGACAACGACAAAAACCTCGACAAGGGTCCACTCAAACCCCAGGACTCAGACGTTAAAGGGACGCCGTCCATGCTGGATGTCCTCAAGGACTTAACTCAAGTCAAACTGCGCTCGGTCAACAGGTGAGCAACCGAAGCCTTAAAAACTGTTAAATCTACCACTAAAATCCAAGGTATATGCTGTAAAAAACATGTTTTGAATTGAAGTACAACATGCACATTTTTATTTTTTATATTTTTATTCTATTTTATAATTTAGTTAAACATACTTTTAACTTCTTAGGTTTATATAATTATGTTTTTTTTCATTTTTATAGCACATTCTTACTTCTGATGTTTATATTAACATTTGTATTAAATGTAAACAAATATGTATATTTTATTTAATTTCATTCTAAAATGGAGCAACTGCAATTTAATTTCCCCCGGGATAAATACAATATTTGGTTTCTGATTGTTGATTGATTCTGAATATGGGTGTCCCATATTATAACAATATCCTACAATATGATGGTTTATGTCCCAATGTGGCAGAATGTTCTGTAAATACCCATCGTTTGTCTTATTTTAGATTTATTTTTTCTGTGTCTCTAAAACGTTCCTCCTCTGTCCTTCTTAGATCCCCAGGGGGCACTCCGGTCAGAAGGTGGCGCAGTAAGGGAGGCCCCGCTCTGCTCAGCGACCCAGCGGCTCTTATCGCTGAAGCGCTGAAGAGAAAGTTCGCTCAGCATCGCCACAACGACTCTTCCGACAAAGAGAACTCACTGGAACTCTCGCCGTTCGGCAGCCCAGAAATACCCAAGGTTAGATTCCCATAGACGCACTCCTCCCACACACACACCTCTGTCAGCAGCTGTAATAATCCATTGCCTCTGTTTCAGATTCCGGTCCATATCAGACGCAGCCAGGGCCGCCTCCACCTCTGATCCTGCTGATCGGACCCCAGAACGTCTGACACCCACTCCTCTGATTTTAGTTCCCACAGATGTGCCTCTCCAACAGATTGCAGCTACTGACTTATTTTCGTTTTTATTTTCTGTTTGTCTAATATATTGTTCCTGTCGGAGACTTTATCTCACAATGAACTTGTTTCTGTTACGTTTGTCTTTGTTGGGAAGCTTGAATGTATATTTGTGTTACAGCGATCGCTGTGAAGGGATTTGGTACAGTTTTGCAAACGTACAGTGGAATGTTATGTTTTCAGTGTTGTTCATACAGTATTTGTATGATATATATATATATATATATATATATATATATATATCCTCTCTGGTTTTCATCCTCACTGGGGCACTCTCGGGCCCCAGGCCCACGTCAGTGTGAGCCCTCACCCACACCTGATACTCAGTCCACTTCTCCAGGCCTTCCAGTAATTGGCTGGAGGCGTCTGCTCCGATGTCTGGCACCTCATGCCGCTCCGTGTCCTCCCCCGCCATGGCCTGGTAGCTGACTGTGTAGCGCAAAATGGCGCCGTGGCGGCTAGCGGCGGGCGGGGCCACCCAACTCACCTTGAGGCTGGTGGTGCTCAGGCTGACCAGGTGTACATCATGAGGGGGGGCGGATGGGGCTGTTGGGGAGGGGAGGGGAGCACAATAACCTTTGAGAAGAGCCACTTGAACAAGGAAAACAAAGATAATAGTCCCCAGAGAGCTGTTGCGAGTGTTCGCCATGCTTCTTCTTCTTCTTCTTCTTCTTCTTCTTCTTCTTCTTCTTCTTCTTCTTCTTCTTCTTCTTCTTCCGTATGATATATTTTTAAACAAAATAATGTGTCTGGGCAGGAATGCACCGCTGCTTTTAATGTCTCTGAAGTCCCATTGTAAGGCCTTTTTTATAGTTCCTGATTTAAACAAGTGAAATTAATAACGGGGCATTGAGATTCACCAGCTCTATTCTATGCAACTGCTGTTTCATTTTTGTAATAAAGTTTTTAAGTGTACTGATACATTTTGGTTCTTCTTTTCATGTTTTCAAATATTTCGGTTTGTACGTTTAAAGGTGGGGTAGGTACGTTTGAGAAACCGGCTCGAGATACACTTTTTGTTATATTCCATGGAATGCTCTTAACATCCCGATAGCAATGAATATCTTAAGTGCTTTGACAAAAAATCCATAAAAAAATGTCATCTGTGGAAGCCGTAGCACTGTAAAAAGCACGACCAATCATTTTAGCCGGACCGGCTAAAATAACTGGATGGCCTACCTGCCTGTCAGCCTTTCATCTGTGCACAAACTTATCTCGTGCCCTCATTGGTCATGTGCGCGTTCGTGTGTGTTGGAGGAGTATGGGGGTTATTCCCTATCTTTATTCAAGAGCGTGGTATTTAAATTTGAGAGCATACGTTATGTATTTATTTCCCTCAAACTCTGTCCTCGCACTCAAATAGTGCCTGCTTGCACTTAGATTTGCTCTGCTTGTGCTCAAACTGTACGCTTGCACTCAGATATATTGCTGCTCAGAATTATTCTGTGCGTGCTCGAAACTTTTTCTGCTCTCAGAATTATTCTGTGTGCGCTCAAAACTTTTGTGCAACAATCCTGTCAAAATCCCTCAACCAATAGGAGGCCAGGTGTCCTTGCGGGTGCGTTCGCTTTACTTATTACAGCGTCCCGTCAGAGCGGTTACTCTGGTTTAGAAACTCCAGCCCTCCACGGCTTTATAAAATGTACTTCACTTGTTTGATTTACACAGTTAGTATATATATACAAAAGTATATATTTACATAATACATAATAGCTACGTTCAGTGGCGTACTGGGACTAAAAATCAGCCCGGGAATCTCGACCGGCCCTCGTTATCGCTAGTAAATTGTCAACGGGGGGAGGGGGCAGCGCCATATATGCGGCTTTCACACAAGCGGCAAACTCTGGGGAAGAGCCGGGAAGCCAATACGGAAGTGCCACACACTGCAGTTCATATATTGGCCGATAGGCGATGGCTGCAGAAAGGAGCAATTTCCATAGACCCCCATGTTAAAATGCCCAACTTTACAGCAGAAAAAAACATGTTTCTCTCCCTGGCTCCATACATTTTTATTATCGATATAGTTAGATTCCACCTTCATGATTATGGATCAGAGAGTGAATTGTTTTCTAACGCGACCCTTTTATTTATATTAGGTCTTAAAGTGTGTGCATAAATTAGGGCGTGGTCACGTTGAGTGACGGCTCTGTCAAGTGCCTGCCGCTGTTAGCTTCTTGTCTCTCTTCTAGCTGCTCCGTGAAGCTACAGGGACTCTGCCTGCTCAGCTGATCCAGGAAACACAACTTGTAGCCGGCCGTGGCTGTTTGTTCTTCATGCTTATATATCGGACTATTGTGACTGTGCGGTTAAAACAGACGGTGCATGAATGCGGTAAGTACAATTCGAGTGCTTTATTTATGTGTTAATGATTTTAATCAGCTACGTAATGAATGTTAAGGCTTGGGTTAGCATGTAAGCTAGTGGTAGCTACATCGGTGCTAACGATTGTAATCGTAGCCTCCAAGTTAAAATCATAGACTGTATATATAAAGGTTAAAACGAAATAGACAAGTGTTAAGTGGGATAATACTGTTGAACAAACGGCTTCTGTTTGAGGTTGATAAAATAAGGTTACATCCTTGTAACTTAGAGATATTTTATTATGTAGGAGGAACTGTATGCATCTAAGGTTAATTTAAATTGGCTATGCTCAAGTATGTAGACAAGTTAATGTCGAAGTAGTGTATGTGAAATCAACCTCACAATAAGATGTGTGTATATTACAATTATTAATGTCATATTTCAAGATGATTACTTAGATATTACAATATGGTTGATTGAGCTGGAGTTCATTATCGAGCTTACAAGTTAACGTCACAGTCATCTGAAGAACGAACCCAAACCTTGTTGTTTTTATTAATTGCATTACCAAATGGGTATCAAATAAACAGTAAGCATTGGTAACACAACTTCCAAAGTTACAGTAAAATAAAAAGGACCCTGACTCGGACAATACACAATCCAACTTGTCCAACGGAAGAGAATCAGTTATATTGTTTGTACACATGGTACTTTACATATATATCTGTTTGTTTAAGGTGTCCAGGTGATGCAGACAGGCTGGACCAGAGAGTGAGAGACAGAACTGGACTCCTCACAGCAGTGAACTTCAGCTCAGGTACAAAGACTCTTTTTTCATACTGTACAAAGAATCAAGAAAGATATTGGTTTAAATGAATGAAGTATTGACTTGAATACACTGATATACATTCCAATAAACAATACTAAATACTAGATCAACTACACATCAGTTAAGTTGAGGGGTTTTTCCATGCAAAAAGTTACATTTAGATATTTAGCAATATGACTTTGTCATCTTTCTAATGTAATGTATTGAAGGCAAAGATTTATCTCTCAATATTGTCTGTAAAAAACGTGGTAAAAGTTATTCTTTCAGTGAGACAACAGAGCAAGCTTCTACAGTTGCACTACGTTTTGATAACAGTTAAATATTATTTTGATAATAACATATATTTCAATGTTGATGAACATCATACTGTTCATTCATAATCTGATTGTCTTTGTAGCTCATTGTTTAAATAAAAAAAAAAAACATTACAATTACAAAATAATGATATCTACAGCCCCTAAACACACAAACACACCGCTTTCATAAATAACACACTTGTTCTGCAATAATATGTTTTATGTTTCCTGTCATTTTTGTTAGGAAAGGACATGCCTGAAAGTCACGACATGTTCTCCTTCTCTGAGGGTCAAGAAGAACATCCAAGAGGAACATTAAAAGCTGATGTTATGAGATTTTAAGACCAGTACAGGACATTCACTAAGAAACTACTTTTATTGTAAAAACAGTCAGCTGATCGAATGCAGCTATTTCCACATCTACACTCCATCAGCTGATTATTTCTATTTGCCTCACTTTATGAGCTTCACATCGCTTGTGCCTTGGACCGCAGAGTTTGCAACGTCACAAATAAATGGGGCCAATCTTCAGTCAGATGTGAATGTGTAATCTAACATGTTCAGTAAGAATAATGGACGAAAGGAGAGCAAATACAAATACAGTTTATTGAAAAGTGAACCAAAAGTTAATCAAATATTTTAAATAAAAAGCACATATGGACAGAAGGTGTAAACCTATTAAATGTATAAGTAAACACATTTAGTCAAATAAAGTGACAGACTAGGCCTGTGCAGTTGGTATCGGCTTTGCCCAGCATGGGCTCCTTCATCAGCCCTGGTCCTCCTCGCTGAGGAAAGACCCTCAGTCCTCTCCAAACCAACAGACAGGACGTCCATCACACGGAGGTTTCTCCCTGAAGTCTCTGCAGCTCTCTGGACACCACGCTGTCTCAATCCGTCCACACTGAATATGAGAGGGGGGAAATGAAAATAATAAATGCTTTAGACAATAAGAAACATAAAGTTGACTGTTGAGTTGCTCAGTTTTTTTCGATTGTCAATACTATTACTGTATAACTAATATATCAGGTTAAGAGGCACATTCAAATAAAGATTGGTCTTTAAATACATTTTGTCTAAAGTCAAGGATCTAGAACTGGTACTTAGTGTTAATGATACAGTCTGGTTATTATGCTGTTTGGAGGAGGCCTCACAGGTAAGAGCACTAACTAGCTACCATCACATGTACCTTAGCTTGACTTAAATGTATTAAACGTATGGTTAAGTGATATCAAAATATAAATAACTAATGTCATGCAAACATATTAATATTTGCTTGATTCCAGAGTTGAATTTAGCACAATTGCATACAAACGTTAAGGGGTTTTAAGATTCTGAAGTATTATGCTAAAAACTCAATAACTTAGATTATTATTTATAGTTTTGCTGAATAGTTTCATGGCCGCTTACCTTAGAAACGTAAAATGCGACGGCAGTGTGCAGATGGGGAGCATGTTAGCTTAGCTTGGTAGCTTCAGCTAGCTCTGGAACTTCCAGCTGGGTGGCAGCAGGTCCCGCCTCGGCTCCGCCTCTTTGCCCTTATTTGGAGCAGGCGGGAGTTGAACTCTGACGTCACTGTTGAGCCGTTAGTGGCCGACTCCGCCTACTAAGGGCTTCACGGCAACTCTGCAGAATCCTATGGGTGACGTCACGGACCCTACGTCCATTTATATATACAGTCTATGCTTTCACACCAGCGCTTTTCACTTTCTAGCTCCGAGCGGGAGCTTTTCTGGTTCAGCTCCGGTTTCCCTTTTCAGCTCCCGCTCTGTACACACCGCACACTGGCGCCCCAGAGCTGCCCATGCTGCGTCATGACGTCACCGTTTACTGCTTGATAAAATCCAAACCGCGCGAAAATCCCTCACATCGACAACAACAACAATGGCCGATTGTATTGAAGCGCTGTTCGCTTTGGTTATCCTCTTACGGAACCAAATGGAAGGCATCGGACGACTTTACAAGGGACGACTGTACTTGGAACTGTACAAACATCACATGCGAAATGCAAGACTTCTTTGTGGTCTTCAGTATCTACTTCAACGACGAATCCGTAGGAAAAAGAAGGTAAATATACGTACTATTCGATGGCGTTAGAGCTAGCTGTTGTTAGCCTCTGCATGCGCCAAAATACCCAGCTTTGCAGCATTAATTACTATGGTATAACATTAAAACGGATTCTCAATGTTATTTCCACAGATCTTCCGATTGGTGGAACACCATCGCTTCAGACTTCTCCCCTCAGCAATTCATGCAGAATTTCCGAGTGTCCAGGGAGTCCTTTGAGTACATCTGCAACCAGCTCAGCGGCGTTTTGGGGAGAAGAAACACAAATTACCGTCGGTGTTTATCCATCAAAAAACGGGTTGCAATTGCCCTCTGGAAGCTGGCCACCGGCGGAGAATACAGGACCATCAGTCATCTTTTCGGGGTAGGCCTAAGCACCGTTTTCCTCTGTGTTCAGGATTTCTGCAGGGCAACCATGGAAGTTCTGCTTCCACTGCATATCAAATTCCCTGATGTGGAGAAGTTGGTGGAAATGGCCACTTTTTTCAACAACAGTTGGAGAGCACCACAGTGTGTTGGTGCAATAGATGGAAGCCACATCCCTATTTTAGAACCAGAAAATTATCCCAAGGACTATTATAACAGACAAGGATGGCATTCTGTTGTTCTACAGGCTGTTGTTGATGGCAGGGGGATGTACTGGGATGTGTGTGTTGGTGACCCAGGTAGTGTACATGATGCTAGAGTGCTAAAACAATCCAATCTTTGGGTGGCTATCAGTGATGGAGTGTTGCTAGGCCAAAACCAAATGGCCATCTCTGGCTGTGATGTGGGACATTACCTGATTGGTGACCCAGCTTATCCAATGAAAAAATGGCTAATGAAACCATTTTTGGACACCGGGAGACTGACCCCTGAACAGCACACCTACAATTACAGGCTGAGCATTGCACGGGCGGTTGTTGAGATGACTTTTGGAAGGCTAAAAGGAAGATGGAGGTGCCTCCTTAAAAGGAACGACAGTGAGCTGGAGCTCACCAAAATGACAGTGACTTGCTGTGTACTACACAACATATGTGAGGAACATAGCGACAACTTCATCGATGATTGCCATGAAGTTGTGTACAACCAACCCCCTTTACAGAGAATGGGAGACAAGAAGGAGCTGATGTTAGATCTGCATTGATGGAGTATTTCAACATGGGGGACCACTAATATTACTGCAGTTAAACCTGATCTATTTTGTATCATGCCTCTTACAATAAAATCACTGGATCAGACTTGAATTGTGTTTTATTTTGTATAAAAATCAAAGAATGTAGATAAACAGGTATGGACAATATTCTTATAAAAATAGTGCATACTATTAGACCAGGGGTCTCCAACCTTTCTTCATCTGAGAGCTACATTTATTCACATGGCACTCATCGGTTGAATTAAGCTACTTTTGTAAACTTGTGAAATTGCAATACCCAAAGCTTATCAAAAATAAAATGTGAGTGTGCTGTCACTTGAGCTGCTGTGCTGTGTGTGCAGAGACAGCTGTGCTAAACATTCATCAGGGTTTGGTCGCTCTCTCTTTGGATGTGTTATGAACTATTTAGTGCTAACCTCAGCTTTGTCATTACATTTGTGCTGGGTAAGGGCACAGTACATGAGAGTTATTTTCCTTCACTTTGATTTATGTCAATCATATATCCTAACTTCTTTCTAAAGATAAATAGGAATACAATAAATGGTGTGCCTTGCTCCAACTTGACAGACACATTTATTTTCGATAACACAGGTAACCATGTCATTTAGCATAATTTTGTTTAAAGAATGCATGGCAGAATCAGACTTAGCATACGAGTAGTTCATCAGTGTTTAAGTTAAATAACGCTATAGTGTGGCAACACAATGATAATGGTAACATGCTGATGTTTAGCAAGTATAATACTTATCATCTACCACTGTTTTAGTTCAGTGTTTTATCATAGTGACATTAGCTAGTTTGTAGTGGATCACTGAAAAAATAAAATGTAATAAGACATGACTTTTGACTTATGTTTATTTTACATACAAAGTATGGACAATATTCGTAAAAAATAGTGTGGAGAACATACACTTAATTATAGTATATACAGTATTTAAAAAAGAATGTATACAAAGTATTAAAAAAAATAGTGTGGAGAACATACACTTAATTATAGTATATACAGTATTTAAAAAAGAATGTACAAAGTAGTCACAAAAAAGTGTGGAGAACATACTGTATATAGCCTACTATAAAATAAGGTCATTGTTTGCTGTTGGTCTCCATCACCTTCACCATTCTGTCCAACAAGCCAAGCATTTGGCTGTTCTGCTCGTCCTCCTTTAAAGCAGTTAAGTTGTAAACCCGCAGGAACTCAGCATTGGTCTCCTGCACCTCCTGAAACATCGCCCTGCTCTGCTCCAGTAGCTCTTCGTCCCTGGCGTCACTCTTCTCCATTAACAAGAGAAGGCCAGGTGACGAATCCCGCTTCCTTTTAACTACAAAGGGAACAATAATAATGAAGTCAACACCGTATTCATGGAATTCTATGAGGAGTAAATTATATACTGTGTAATGAAATGTTTTATTGTTATTATGGCTGCAGTTGCATAACTTGAACAACTACTACATTGACAATGCCATGATAAATGGCAACAGGGAACAGTATTACCATTATGACCACTGTAAACCTTACCCTGTTTGTTTCGGCCCACTGGCTGGGTTAGGGTCAACAGAGATTCCTGGGAAGAGCTGCTTGTTGTTGCAAGAGGAGACCCAAGCATGTGCACGGGCGAGCTACACGCCGATGGTATTGGTGGTTCCGACACGGTACACTCCAAACGAGATATGCCTGTAAACACAATATAAACACAATGAACAAAAGTAGCCCATCAACAAATCATACATCGTTAGTGAGAAGAAATAACATACATTGGAGGCGTTCGCTTTCTATGCCATGGGGATACCTTTGTTTATTATTGTTAGCATTAGCATGCTAGCGCATCCGGTAGCTGTAGTAGGTAAACTTTAGCTATTATTGCCAGGTCTGTCGATAGCTACATGGTTTAGTTTATGTTGTAAAACAAAAAGGCACAAATAACACAAATCAGTAACTCACCAGCATTAAATGACTCGTCCTCCAACCCAATTGACGAGAGAGAAAGCGAATTCACTGTGGATCCCAAACCACTCGTCGGTCTGTCTCCGAGGACCGAGTCTAGCAAGTCAAAATGTGGACTTGATTTCGGACGACCGCTGCCACTCCGTCCGAGCTCTTTCTTTTGGTCCCGATAATCTTTCTTTCTTTTTTTCAATTTGTTGCTAATCTGTAAAATGCTACGGTCATAACCAGCGGTTGCCATCTCTTGCTGCAATTGTTGCAGAATAACTGGTAGTAACGAGGTAGCTGGTCTCTTCAGGGGACCACTGCTGCTTGTTAAGTTTGAGGTTTTCAATCGTTCTGTGTAAAACTGGATAAAACGCGGACGTTTTGTTGTTGTTCAAGACCTTGATCCCGCCCCTGCCGACCCTTGACGTAAGCGACGTCGCCTCTTAGCTCAAATCTCTTGCCTCTGGACCTATGCTCTGGACCGACAATTTTTTGGAGCTGGAAATGAACCGGATTCCGGAGCTAAGAGCCGCCGCCGCTGCGGTGTGAACAGGAGAACCCGGCGCTTTTCAGGCTCTAGCTCCGAGCCGGAGCTGAAAAGGCGCTGGTGTGAAAGGGGCAATAGAGAGCTCTGGGAGGGGGGATTGCTAGTGAATTTTCCGACCGGGCCACTTCTTCCTCCAGACTGTTGTTCTGCTCCAGCACTGTTGTGCTACGGCTTGGTTCGGCCCGACGCGAAGCGGAGTGTCGACAACCATATTGTATAGATATTCGTATATCACGGCCTGAAGTGAGCTATTGCATTTATAAAACGGTTACCACGTGTGGCTGGCAATGTGAAAGAAAAATACACACTCAATTTAAATAGTTTTTATTATGAAATAATGATGTTCAAAATAAAATAGTCCCTCCGTTGCCTTCTGCACAAAACATAGTGCGAGGTGGTTGCTATGCAAAAACAATAACAGCTAGAGAACATATTAGACAGACAGCATTGTCGTCGTTTAGGTGCTTTTTTTTCTGGAGATAGGCACTTCTCAATCCACTCCTCCATAGTAAGGCCACCCCGGAGGTCGAAGTTAACCTTAAATGTTTCCATTTTAAGCTTTGTTAGTTAGTTAGTTTCGTGACGGACGTAATGTAACAGTTGTAATCATATCATACCACGGTTCTCAGACGCGGAGGGATACTGACTTGTGAAAAGTAACTACAATTATACCCGGGATATACGCTCATTATATCACGACTAAGAAACGTCAGATTGCTTGATTTGAATTCTCCGTTTTATAAACATGTACTAACTGTGCTTACCCCCCCCCCCCCAAAAAATAAGTTGTACAGCGAAGTGATGTACATGTTATGTTATAAAGCCGTGGAGGGCGGTAGTTTATAAACCAAAGAGTAACCGCCCTTACGGGACGCTGTAATAAGTAAAGCGAACGCACCCGCAAGGACACCTGGCCTCCTATTGGTTGAGAGATTTTGACAGGATTGTTGCACAAAAGTTTCGAGCGCGCACAGAATAATTCTGAGAGGAGAAAAAGTTTCGAGTGCGCACAGAATAATTCTGAGCAGCAATATATCTGAATGCAAGCGTACCGTTTGAGCACAAGCAGAGCAAATCTAAGTGCAAGCAGGCACTATTTGAGTGCGAGGGCACTATTTGAGTGCGAGGACAGAGTTTGAGGGAAATAAATACATAAAGTATGCTCTCAAATTTAAATACCACGCTCTTGAATAAAGATAGGGAATAACCCCCATAGAGGAGGGGCTCTGTAAGGAAGTGGCAGATGTGTTCCGGCTGTGTATTTTCAAATTCTAGCGCACTCGAGCTGGTTTCTCCAAAATTACCTACACCACCTTTAAATCCAGTTTTAGTTGAAATGTATAACTTTTTTAACAGTTTGCTTTAAATCAAACTGCAACAAAGATCAGTCATTCTCGTGCACGTGATGTCATTTTACATTGTTATTATTGTTACATTATTAATGGATACTTCAGCTTTTTAACTACTGTGTTAATAACACTGTTTTTCTTAGTTACGTTTATTTTATTTTTAAGTTATTTATTTATATATATGTACCATTTCTTATTGGTACAGAGCAGGACATTGTTTTCCATGTTTCTAGTGTAGCATCTGAAACATTAAATCACGTGTCCTTTTTCTTTAATGTAGCATTTACTTTAATTATACTATTCATACTTCAGCACTTTTGTTTAGGCTGTAATTATAGCACTTGCCTGTAGGGGACAGAGTAAGCTATTTGTAGCACGTTACTGCAAGTGAGTCTGCAGAAGAAGACCAGTGTGAGCACATTGGTTGCTGTCTGATACGTATGTAAGTATACACTGTAGCTATAGATTAAGCTATATTATAGTGACACTTCTGATCAGAGCTGTTCAAAACCTCTATATATATATAAAATATAGTTTAGTGTATCAATTGTTTTTTATTCACATCTTACTTTCTCATTTAAGGTTTTTTCGTTCACTCGACACCACAGTGAGCATACTGATTAATAAACAAAGTTATAGCCTGCCCTAAATTAATAAAGTCATGTATGTTATTGTGTAAACCTGTTTTTTTTTTTAATTGGATCATTTATCTCATAACAATTGTTTTTTCTGCTCTCAATTTACACTGACCCCGGATCTGTTGCTGTTCACTGATGATGACAAGGTGAGGATTGAATAACTTTGAATCTATATTGTTTATTTAAGCTAGTACATCATGGTATCACAAAAAAACAAAGCACCAACATGTTAGTACATCTTCATTATTTTTCAGTTTATCTATATGTAGTAGCTAAACTTCTCACACACATCTTTGTTGTTTGTTCGCACAACAGGGGACTGTTTCCTAGCAGCATACATAGTGAAATTATTTAACACATTTAAAATAACTTAAAGGTTTTGGATAAAAAAACTTCAATAGAAAAAACACCTGTCAGAAGTGCAGAGATGACTAAAGTAACACATCCTTTACTCAAGTAGAAGTACAGAAGCTCATTGGAGCTGCCATTCAAACACTGTTGAGTACCTTGGGGTACTTGTACTACTAGTACTCGTCTACATTCTGTCCAACTCGGCACTCGAACAAGCAGCGTTCAGATTGGAAAGGTCGCACAGTACTACAGAGAGAGAGGAAAAAAATCCGGTTATTTATTTGTTATTTCTTTGGTAATATCAGATATTAATGAGAATATATCTAAAGACACACATTGATTGAACAAATGTGGCAGAGGCCTCTATCAGAAACATGGGTGGTTATATAGAGAATAAAAAAGGCAGTACAAACTCATACAAGGTCAAAAGTTTGGTTACAGAATTGTATTAACTATATTTAAAAAAATACTATGTCTGAATGATCAGCATCTTAACAGCATCTGTACCAAACTATCCATCGCTGCCCACCTGTCGGGGCCTTCTCCAGTAGCATGCTGCAGCACCGCATCCTGGCAATGCAAGAAAAAGAGAAACAAAACCCTTAACATGCGCTCCATAGAAAAGTTCAAATGAAAGCACTTGTATTTAAATAGATTTTGACCCTACACTTTCGAATGTTTCATCACCGTAGTAGACCACTGGAGGAAATCCATCCGCATTGTCCACACACCGGACGGGAAGCTGCAGAATCATCAAAAAAGGATTTTGATGATGAAATGTGTCATATACTTCTAGCTTTAACAATGTAAACACACATTTCTTTAACTAATTATCTACTCATGTACACACTATCAATGCTAAAACTTTGTAAACTCCAAAAGTTGTACTACTCGTGTACATTCTGTTCTTCGTCCAACCCGGCACTCAAACCAGCAGCGTCCTCATTCTCATAACGGTCAGGTCGGAAAGGTCGCACAGAACTACAGAGAGAGCGGAAAATAAGGTGTTTTTTTGTTATTTCTTTGGTAATATCAGATATTAATGAGAATATAACTAAAGACACACATTGATTGAAGAAAATGCAAGTAGATCACATTAAGTTGTAGCAGATACCTCTATCACAGGGGTGTCCAAATTACGGCCCAGGGGCCAAATGCGGCCCGGACCATTTTGAATCGGCCCTCACTCAGCAAATTAAAAAAGTATAATGACTTAAGTATAATAAACTTCTGCTTGTCTTATATTATACTTCTTAAATATATATGTTCAAATATATTACACAGTATTCATGTGTTAATAGGCCCAATTTTCAAATAAATTCAGTAAATAAAGTTGAAAACATGTTCTAACAAATCTAAGTTGATAAGAAAAAAGCCCAATGACAAATGTAGATAACAAGCTTGAAATATACCCTTCATATGTCCTCTTCTTGTAAGCAATCTGAGGCTCCTGTTTTAAGGGAAAACATGTATAACAGAACTTATGAGGTAAGAAACCTCACCTTTAGTGAGTGGCCCAGCCCTTCTTATATTTTTCTGTATGTGGCCCTCGGTGAAAAAAGTTTGGACACCCCTGCTCTATCAGAAACATGGGCAGGTACCTTTACAGTCTATGGTAGGTACATACAAAATAAACAAAGGCAGTCAAAATACATACAAGGTCAAAAGTTTGATTATAACCAGTTACAGAATTGTGTTACATTTGATTTACTATATTTAAATAAACCAATATAGAAATGTGTTATGTCTGAATGATCAGCTTCTTAACAGCATCTGTACCAAACTATCCATCGCTGCCCACCTGTAGGGGCCTTCTTCAGAAGCATGCTGCTGCGCCGCATCCTGGCCATGCAAGAAAAAGATAAACAAAACCCTTAACATGCGCTCCATAGAAAAGTTCAAATGAAAGCACTTGTATTTAAATAGATTTTGACCCTACACTTTCGAATGTTTCATCACCGTAGAAGACCACTGGACGAAATCCATCCGCATTGTCCACACACCGGACGGGAAGCTGCAGAATCATCAAAAAAGGATTTTGATGATGAAATGTGTCATATACTTCTAGCTTTAACAATGTAAACACACATTTCTTTAACTAATGATCTACTCATGTACACACTATCAATGCTAAAACTTTGTAAACTCCAAAAGTTGTACTACTCGTGTACATTCTGTTCTTCGTCCAACCCGGCACTCAAACCAGCAGCGTCCTCATTCTCATAACGGTCAGGTCGGAAAGGTCGCACAGAACTACAGAGAGAGAGGAAAATAAGGTGTTTTTTTGTTATTTCTTTGGTAATATCAGATATTAATGAGAATATAACTAAAGACACACATTGATTGAAGAAAATGCAAGTAGATCACATTAAGTTGTAGCAGATACCTCTATCACAGGGGTGTCCAAATTACGGCCCGGGGGCCAAATGCGGCCCGGACCATTTTGAATCGGCCCTCACTCAGCAAATTAAAAAAGTATAATGACTTAAGTATAATAAACTTCTGCTTGTCTTATATTATACTTCTTAAATATATATGTTCAAATATATTACACAGTATTCATGTGTTAATAGGCCCAATTTTCAAATAAATTCAGTAAATAAAGTTGAAAACATGTTCTAACAAATCTAAGTTGATAAGAAAAAAGCCCAATGACAAATGTAGATAACAAGCTTGAAATATACCCTTCATATGTCCTCTTCTTGTAAGCAATCTGAGGCTCCTGTTTTAAGGGAAAACATGTATAACAGAACTTATGAGGTAAGAAACCTCACCTTTAGTGAGTGGCCCAGCCCTTCTTATATTTTTTCTGTATGTGGCCCTCGGTGAAAAAAGTTTGGACACCCCTGCTCTATCAGAAACATGGGCAGGTACCTTTACAGTCTATGGTAGGTACATACAAAATAAACAAAGGCAGTCAAAATACATACAAGGTCAAAAGTTTGATTATAACCAGTTACAGAATTGTGTTACATTTGATTTACTATATTTAAATAAACCAATATAGAAATGTGTTATGTCTGAATGATCAGCTTCTTAACAGCATCTGTTCCAAACTATCCATCGCTGCCCACCTGTAGGGGCCTTCTTCAGAAGCATGCTGCTGCGCCGCATCCTGGTCATGCAAGAAAAAGACAAACAAAACCTATAACATGCGCTCCATAGAAAAGTTAAAATTAAGGCACTTGTATTTAAATAGATTTTGAGCCTACACTTTAAACTAAATGGTGAAAAAACATACTTGTTGATAATAAAAGTCGAATGTTTCATCACCGTAGACGACCACAGGAGAAAATCCCTCCGCATTGTCCACACACTGGATGGGAAGCTGCAGAATCATCAAAAAAGTATTTTGATGATGAAATGTATCATATACTTCCCATATTTCCTATTTAACTAAGCTTAACAATGTAAACGCCAATTGCTTTAACTAATTATCAACTTGTGTACATGTTAGCAATGCTAAAGCTTTATACGGTACAGAATGAAACAATACACCATGTGAATCCCCATCCAAATACAAACAGTAACTCCTCAAACTGAACAACTTCCTCATACTTTACCAACTACTTTGCAAATGTATGATTATTTAATCCTACAATCCTACTTACGCGAAGCGATGCCATTATAGCTTCTTGTTGTGTTGGAGCTTTTGGAACGTGATTTGTTGAACCTCGCGAGACTTGCGAGAGTTGTATCCGATGTTGGATAAATTATTGTACAGCAGTGTTGAAACCTCCAAAATGTTATTTATTATAAAAAGAGGAATATTTTTGATTTATCCAACAAACATGAGACATAAGCCATTTATAATTTTTAAAACAACCCTCATTGGACAAGAGAACCTCTCCCTCTATTAGAAATACCAAAACTACTTGATGTTGACTGCACTTTTACACAGTACTTCTATCAAATACAAAATGTGTTAATTTGAATTTCTCCTCCTAAAGTTTTCCAACAGTTGGTTCCAACTGTGAGTTAGACCTCTCGGGGGTCTAATTGATCCCAAACATTTGTAACATTACCATGTAATACAGCATACTATACATTTATTTGTACATACAATCCTTTTTGCCAAAAACATAGTATACCTTTGTCTTGATATCCTTGAACAAATCGACGATTAGACAATCCCTTCATTCGTGTTGGTCTTCTTCAGTCTAATGATCCAATTGAGAGAAATGACCGATAAGTCATTTTCCGGGATGTTGAAAATCACTACTTCAGCAAATACGCTCGTACTTCTCCAGAGCAATTCAAAGATGAGCAAATTCATCAGTTTCAGTTCTCAATTTGAACTTCCCAATGGCGATCATGACATCCAACTCTCTGCATCTAAACACAAGCACATTGAGAAAACAGTTTGACTACAGGAGGAAACACATTTGCCTTTATGGAAATCTCTTCTATGTGAACATAATTAGATGTCCTCTGTTCAAGTCACACTTCCTGTCCAGCCAGTTCTTGTGTAAGGTACAACGTTTGGAGAAAACACACCCTGTTGTTTTTACACACATAGGGAGGGTATACATGCACACACATGCAGATAGGAGAGGTGGCAGAGCAGAGAGGCTGCCAGGCAGTTTCGAGGTGTGGTGCCTTGCTCTACCATCTCATATGACGCACACCTGCACACTTGCTCGCCTGTTCCACTCTTCGTTTTCCGAATGCCAGGAAGTGTTCTTGCCTCGCTTCTGAAGCAAGACGCTCGGAAGACATGTGCTACCAAGCAAGCGTACTCGACATTGAGAAACACCCGGAGTCTTAGTCAGCTGCCACATCAACTCAAATCTCGACAGCCCAAGTCCCAGTGCCCCCTAGCCTCATTTTCCCACCAATTAGCAACCGCCGTTTTTATGAAACATAGAAGCTTCAGACATTCATAAGTGGGGTATTTACTGCCATATTTTGCTCGGCACGCTTAAAGAGAGCTCCGCGCTATAGTGGAAATGTGCCATTACACTACAAGACAGGCCGGGGCTTGTCATGCTAACATGTCAACTTCATTCATTCACTTTCCGTTTTACTGATGTTAATCGCTATAAGCTGCTCTCTCTCGTCTCCTCTTCACAACTACACTTTTCGAGGCACACGTACTTACAGCCAATCAGCTCTGAATTATGAGATGACGTTTTGGTGGGGTTGCCAGCACTTTGCCCCACTTGTGATTTTTTTTGCCGCACACATTGAATACAAAAAGACTGAGCATGCGCAGTGTAGTTTTTACAGCACAGGTTCATTTCTACAGCGAGAGAGAGGGGCAGCCCGGGGCTTGCCCCACATCGCTCAACACGGGTTAATAGGCACACTGTGGACACTAATCAGAAGAACGCAGTCCGAAGCAGCAATGTAGAGACCGCTAAACATGATCTTAAAATATATTTGAACATGTATTTTATACATATTTTTGGAATTATTGTTTTTATTAATTTCTGCAGCCCCACCTGCTGTCAGCAGAAATTGACAAGTCGCCACTGTACATGTCCTTGTAACAGATGTTAGCATTACATTTTCTTTTTATATATATATCGTTTTTTACATTACATGAAACTCTTTTCTTGTTCATTTGTATTAGACTTTGTTGTAATTATTACAGATAATCTCAGCATAATGTCTCTTACAATTATTATAGTCTACTATTTATTTTTAAGACAATACTACCTGGAAAAAATAAAAGTATGTATCTTACTCTTTCAACAATTATCAGAAATCATTGTTGAGAGCACCTTTTACCCACCACTACTCTTCCCAAATCTAAAATGATTCTATTTGATTTTACCTCACTGAATAATTTTCTAAAAGCCAGTTGTCAAATGTCTTTAAGGTCTAATTTACCCAAAATATAAATGGGGATGATAAAACTATTGCCTACTTGATTGTCTGTAAATTACTTTACCCCAAAAGATTGGCCTACCTTTTGCATAAGATCCGTACAAAATGTTGATTAGACTTTCCCGTTCATGTTGGTCTTCTTTTGTCAAGTGTCTCAACTGAGAACAATTCCAGATCAGTAACGTGGTTATGATTCATACCATCTAAACTCATACACACCCTAAATAGAGGATAAGTAATAGTCTGGAATAAAAATAATGTTGTGTACTTCCTCAAATACTTTTACACAGACAGTTAAGGGTCAGCCAAATCCGTTGTTCTTAACCCTCAAATCGTTTTGACAAACAAGAACGTACAATTTGATAATTATTTCGTAGGAAATGTTGATAGTGTATAGCAGGGGTCAGCAACCTTTTTGATATGAAGTGCCATTTTTTTATCAGCGTGCCGACGATCGTGAATTGGGGAAGCATTATGTGGACCTGTCAGTGCAACTTACATGATGCCGAATTTAACAAACAACTTTAAATAATTGGTTTGAACAGCGTAATAATAAGGACGATCGTCCGTTCTGTGATTCTCCAGAACACAGATGGCCAGTTCGCCCCTTTGTAGCATATTATTTCGATGAGAGATGAGCAGATCACCACTGGGCTTTCAACTAAAGACACAGCCACGCAAAAACTGCGGCATTTGTACAGCTCCTTATGGGTACTGCAATTTGTGAAGTGCTTTCCTCTGTGGTGAAACGATCAGCACTGCACCACGGAGGAAAGCGGCAGAAAGTCGCCTGGAGTTAAAGAGAGCGGGGCTGCGTTGTGTGCATGGCTTCCTTCTGCAGGCCGTTGCAATGCCGACCCCTGATGTATAGGTAGTAGGGATGTGCATCTCCATCACTGAGGCCGATGTGATGCGTATCTTGATACGTTTCCACGATACGATACATTAACGATACATTTGAAACACCAGGCTATGCGATACACGATTCACCCCTGTTGCGAATTGCGATACAGTTCGATACGATTTGATTCAAGGATTCAACACGATGCAAAATAATGATACTTCAATATGGTACGACAGAGGATTTTTGTTTTATTCCTATTTGCAGCAAATCATAAATTAACAAAAAAGTGCTTACATGTTTGGTACTGCACATCCCATCATGCTGTTTATGTTTTACCTTTTTTTACCTTAAAAAACTCTTCAGAGTACAGTACAATTGTATAACACCTCACAGTTAAACAATTTAAGGATGCATTGCTCATGATTAACAATATGCAAATAACAACAACCATAGTGCAATGCCCATACAACTGCCAGCCTGATGTGCTTAACACTCATTCATAGGCTAACTCACCAGTGAGCAGAAAGCAGTAATTTCTATATGAGCAATAAAGAATACAAATAACCTTTCACAAACAGCTCTATCATAACTGCTTACAGTAAGTAAGACATTTAAACTATTATTGGCAGTCACACCTGACAGAACACCTCACTGAGTGATTTAACACTTATGTCTTACTTTCAGGTTTTACTTTTCAGCCGCAGACCCCATGTCGCCTCTTTATGTGCGTCGCTAAGTTCCTCGTACTACTTGTGTACTTTATAGCGGCTCGGCATCGTTTACAATTTGCGAGCGATTTTTCAAGTTGACCGTCTTTCTTGAAAAATCCGAAGTGTTGCCAAACGTTTGATTTGTAGGTATTTTTCGGTGCGCTGTGTTTCTCTTTCTCCTCGACTTCCATGTGTGTTGATAACTGAGACTTTCGGCCTCCGTAGTGCAAAGCAAAGATCAAACATTGTCTCTGCTGAGTGCTGACAGGATGAGGATATTATATGAATGAATCGGTTTTTCACCGATGCAAAGACGGTACAATCGATGCGAATCGGTGAATCTTAACATCCCTAATAGGTAGGGTGAATTGCCCTAATTTGGGACACTCCCTAATGTGGGACACCTATAAGCTCAAGTGGGTGTAGGTCTTCCTGTCATGTGACCACAGCTTGTGTTAACCCATAGTTTAATTGACTCATTTGTTTGAGGAAGACCTACAGTACACCCACTGGGGCTTAGGTGTCCCACATTAGGGAGTGTCCCATATGGGGCAATTCACCCTAGTATATTACCAAATGTATTTAGCTTAAAGGTGGGGTAGGTAATTTTGGAGAAACCAGCTCGAGTGGCTAGAATTTGAAAATACACAGCTGGAAGAAATCTGCCACTTCCTTACAGAGCCCCTCCTCCAACACACATGAACGCGCACATGACCAATGAGGGCACGAGATAAGTTTGTGCACAGATGGAAGGCTGACAGGCAGGTAGGCCATCCAGTTATTTTAGCCGGGTCGGCTAAAATGATTGGTCGTGCTTTTTACAGTATTACGGCTTCCACAGATGACATTTTTAAGATATGTATTGCTATCGGGATGTTAAGAGCATTCCATGGAATATAACAAAAAGTGTATCTCGAGCCGGTTTCTCAAACTTACCTACCCCACCTTTAAGTGGTTTGCACTCTGAAAAATAAGGAGTCTTGAAAGGTATGAACATATTTTTATTTTAGTATTAAGGGTCCTGCATCCATTATCCAGATCACGCAGTAAACCATGCAGCTGTCCCTTGGGAAGGAGCCCACATTCCGAGATCCTTCATTGTGTATTTGTTATCATGCAATGTTGTAAATGATTAAGTGTAGCACAGGATTATTTTTTTTAAATATCTTGGAAAGTTTTTGTCACAGTCTGCTCCCTCACTCACCTATTTCTGCATTAGCATTTCTCAGTCACCTTAGTCACCTGGTAGTCACACCCTGTTTCTCTCTCATTCTCTGTTACACCCATTAGCTCCACTAGTATATAGGCCCCCTTCACTCTCACCTCAGTGCCAGATCGTACTTTGCAGCATGCATTTATTTCCAGCATTACCTCCCAGATTGCTCTCCCGGTTTCGACCTTGCCTGTCCCTGACCAGCCTGTACCCGGACTATTCTGCCTCGCCTGCTCCCTGACCCTGACTGTACCTGCGTCTCCCGTCTTGCCTACTCCTGGAACCCTCGCCTGTCCCCGACCAGCACTTTGCCTTCTGTCTGCCGGTTTGTCTTACACCAGAACTTTTCTATGGAAACAAGTTTTAATAAAGCTGGTTACCGACTTGCCCTGGTCTCCCGTGTGTGGCATGTTGGTTCTCAGCTCGTTCTCGACAGTTTTTCTTATTCACTTACTTAATTAATTACATTTGAAGATTATTACCACTCTCATATCTTAATAATGATGGGTTTTCTCTATCCAAACAAACATGATGATCCTAAGAAAATTCTGTTATGTGATTGAGTCTTGTCCCAGGACCAGTGACTTTCTAGAGTCTCAATTTGCCAATTTATGTAGAGTGTTGGCTGTAGGTGCCTTCATTCATCTTTTTGCCCTCCTCCTCCTCCTCCTCCTCCTCCTGAAGACTGTGGGAAAAATAATGGGAAGTTTAGAATGACTTGATAGCACTGATCTTGGTCACTGGCAGTGGCGTCGCCTGGCCTGGGCCCCGAATGTTTTTTCTGTAGCCCCGGACAATTCTCCATCAATAATATAATGCATTCACCGTGCTTTACGTGAACCTCATCATGACACAAGAGAGGACGGCAGAGCTGTAATTTCCTGTGTTCAGTGAATGCAACAGAGGCAATCAATCAATCAATGTTTATTTATATAGCCCAATATCACAAATGTTACATTTGTCTCAGTGGTCTTCACAGTGTGTACAGAATATCAGTATGACAATACGACACCCTCTGTCCTTAGACCCTCACACCGTACAAGGAAAAACTTCCGAAGAAAACCCACAGTTTAAAGGGAAAAATGGGAGAAACCTCAGGGAGAGCAACAGAGGAGGGATCCCTCTCCCAGGACGGACAGACGTGCAATAGATGCCGTGTGTAAATTGAAAAGATAATACATTTGCAACATAGGTAGTCCAAATGTTTGGAAATGCATGTGTGTATAATAGGAAGATGAATCCACGAGGATATCCATCCAGGACCGATGATCCAGGACCACAGCCACGACTCGCGATCCAGGACACAGGACCGCAGGATCATCCATGACTCCGGATCCCAGCGTATATAGACACCAAAAAGAAAGAAATTTGGGGAAGCTGGGTTAATCGGAATATGAGAGTACACAGGTATAGACAGAAAGAAGGAAGAAGTAAGATGTCCCCCGACAAACTAAGCCTATATCAGCAAAACTAGGGGCTGAATCTAATCAGCCCTAACTATAAGCTTTATCAAAAAGGAAGGTCTTAAGCGCACTCTTAAAAACGGATACGGTGTCTGCCGCCCGAACACAAACTGGAAGCTGATTCCACAAATGTGGAGCTTGATAAGAAACAAACAGCAACCTCCCAAAATGCACTACTTCCACATAATTGACCAAATAGTGGTAAAGATATGTTCATTTCAGCTTACACATTTGTTTTCAAACGTACACGTATTACTTCGTTATCGCTAGACGCCATGTTTTTACTTCCGTCTTCCGTTCATTCAATTTTAAGGTGTGGTTTCATTGGACCATGCGAGTGTTGCATTTTGTATCGGATATCGAATACATGATTGAACAGCAAAATGCAGTTTAAAAAAAATAATAACACAAAACCTTTTCCTTGTCTGTTAATTGTTTGTTTTTCTATATATTTGTGTCAGTCTTTTTTCTTTATTATAGAATATCTGGTTAATTTTCTACAATCCTAACTTTTATTCAAATTCAATAATACTAACTTTGAGATATATATATATATATATATATATATATATACAGTATATATATATATATTAAATTATCTCCCAATTCTATTACAGAACATACACTTCTACTCTTCTACTTTAAAGCACCTTTCCAACAAGGTATTCCTTGTATGCTGATGATACACAATTCAACATGTGTCCTAAATAAAGTAGATAACACAATACTTAACATTCAATCATAATACCTTTTTTCTTGAGACTCTTATCCAGAACTTGGGTTACTGACTTGTCCTCTGGAAAAGTTAGAATTTGAAAAAAAACATAAACAGGCAATCCATCCTTGTTGTTTGGTTCAGAGATTAAATATCTTTTTAAAGACATTTGTATTAAATAAACCGTCCAATAAAATGTCACAGAAGAAGATCAACTGCTTGTCTATTGTGAACAAGCAAAATGACATCTGCATTCTGTATCGTCATCTTTTATATACCACACATCTGTTTCATTTCTCATTTTAACAAAGACAACCACAAACCTACGTGTTGAACTGCTGTGTTGCTTTCAATATACCATCATAATTGGTTTACGTATATAGAATAACTGAGAGCTGCTGTCATTTATATTAAAGACATAGCATTTTCTCTTTTAAGTTTTTTAAATAATTGCAAATGGTTGTATTTATACAAAGCTGAATCCATAATGACACAGTATAAACCTTAGGATTCTATAGATGAATCAAATATTCCATGATATAGATTAAAGCCAAAATGACCAATGACAACTGCAAAATCACGTAACCTTTTTTAAAAAAGAGTCAAAATACGAGAATGTATAGAATCTCTCTAAATGTAGCTTGAGGCAGTCAGTGCCTCTGTATCAGGTACAGCAAATGTGTTGTCCCTATGTCCACCTAATATCAATTCAAACACCATGACACAATTCCATCAGATTAATGATAAAAACCTAAAGGACATTATTCAACTTCTGAAATCCTCCTCCTGCTGCTTTGATATTATTCCAACTGCATTTTTCAAAGATGTTTTTCATTGCATGGCCTCAGATCTACTTCATATAGTAAACAAATCTCTTCACTTAGGTATTTTTCCACAGGCCCTGAAAACTGCAGTCATTAAACTGCTCTTAAAAAGAATAATCTAGATGCTTCAGTAATGAACAATTACAGGCCCATATCAAACCTGCCATTTCTAGGTAAAATCATTGAAAAAGTTGTTTTTCAACAGTTGAGTAATTTCTTGCATTTAAATAACTGTTTCGATGTGTTCCAGTCAGGTTTTCGTCCAAACCACAGCACTGAGACTGCTCTTGTAAAGGTCTTCAATGACATCCACTTAAACACAGACAGTGGCAGAACTTCAGTGTTAGTATTATTAGATCTCAGTGCTGCGTTTGACACTGTTGACCACAACATATTACTCGACCGACTAGAAAACTGGGTGGGACTTTCGGAAACAGTTCTAAATTGGTTTGAATCCTACTTAAAGGACAGAAAAAACTTTGTTTCTATAGGTAAATACACATCTGAGTTGACAAATATGACATGTGGGGTACCTCAAGGCTCCATCCTGGGGCCTCTTCTCTTTAACATCTACATGCTACCACTGGCTCAGATAATGAAAAACAACAAAATAAGTTACCATAGCTATGCGGATGACACACAAATGTACGTAACAATTTCACCAGGAGACTATGCTCCAATTCAAACACTGAGTAAGTGCATTGAAAAAATCAATGACTGGATGTGTCAGAACTTTCTCCAATTAAACAAAGATAAAACTGAGGTAATGGTTTTTGGAACGTATAAAAGTTAGCGCAGAGCTTCAGTCTGCAATGTTCAAAACAACAGATAAAGCCAGAAATCTAGGTGTAGTCATGGACTCTGACCTGAGTTTCAACAGTCACATTAAAACAGTTACTAAATCAGCCTACTATCACCTAAAGGATATATCTAGGATTAAAAGACTAATATCACAGCAGGATTTGGAAAAAACTTGTCCATGCTTTTATCTTCAGTAGACTGGACTACTGTAATGGTGTCTTTGCAGGTCTCACTAAAAAATCTATTAGAAAGCTGCAGCTAATTCAGAACGCTGCTGCTCGAGTCCTCACTGACACTAAGAAAGTGGTTCACATCACTCCTGTTCTGAAGTATTTACACTGGCTTCCTGTGTGTCAAAGAATATATTTCAAAATACTGCTGCTGGTTTATAAAGCTTTGAATGGTTTAGGCCCAAAATACATTTCTGACCTACTGCTAAATTATGAACCATCCAGATCTCTCAGGTCTTCAGGGACTGGTCAGCTTTCTGTCCCCAGAGTCAGAACTAAACATGGAAAAGCAGCGTTCAGTTATTATGCTCCAAATATCTGGAACAAACTCCCAGAAACCTGCAGGTCCGCTGCAACTCTTACTACTTTTAAATCCAGGCTGAAAACTTATCTTTTTGCCGCTGCTTTTAATTGAACTATTCACATCTTAAACTGCACTGTAACTTTTATCCATGTATTTTTTCTTTTAATGTTTATTTTATTATCTTTTCTTTTTAATGACTGATTTTAAATGCCATTTTCTTAATGTCTTTCATTTTTTGTAAAGCACTTTGAATTGCCTTGTGTTGAAAGGTGCTATATAAATAAACTTGCCTTGCCTTGAGGCCTAAACAATATATATATATATACAATATGTATGTATACATTCTATGTACATTTAACTTGTTTGCTTAAATAGAACAATTTAGCTGATGTGTTTTAATCTGTAACACAAGTGGCATACTTTAAATGAACAATCATTTTAAAATATAAAACATCAGGTCAAGTCATTTTTCTCGACGCAAATTCATAAATTTGCCGCCAACGGATTAACAATCTCTGTCTGCAGCATACCACACTTGATAGAAATGTCATTTTAATTTGTTGAATATGACAAAGGGCTGAAAAATCAGTCCTGGCTTAAAGGTGGGGTAGGTAATTTTGAGAAACCGGCTCGAGATACACTTTTTGTTATATTCCATGGAATGCTCTTAATATCCCGATAGCAATGGATATCTTAAGTGCTTTGACAACAAATCCATAAAAAAATGTAATCTGTGGAAGCCGTAGTACTGTAAAAAGCACGACCAATCATTTTAGCCGGCCCGGCTAAAGAACACTGGATGGCCTACCTGCCTGTCAGCCTTCCATCTGTGCACAAACTTATCTCGTGCCCTCGTTGGTCATGTGCGCGTTCCTGTGTGTTGGAGGAGGGGCTCTGTAAGGAAGTAGCAGATTTCTTCCGGCTGTGTATTTTCAAATTCTAGTGCACTCGAGCTGGTTTCTCCAAAATTACCTACCCCACCTTTAAGTTTACATATCTGACTGACGACCATCATATAATGCTAGTTTGAAAACACTCCCACTGTTGTGATATGAGAAGGAGAGGGGGGGTTCAGATCATGTTTTGGTGTAATAACAACTGATTTCAGAATGCATAAAGTTTAGTCTTCACTAAATGTTATTCATTGATTTTCAAATCAATGCATAAAGTTTAGTGAAGTATTCTACTTTTTACTGCAGGAAGTCTTTACATAAATAAAAAAAATCATATAGCTGTTGGTTCGACGTGACAGAGGTGCATGGGTGGTCACTGAAGTTATGGTCATGCTATGTGAAAGATTTGCTCGAGCTTTCTCACAAACAACTACAACCAAAAGCGAAACACTATGTTTAAAGTGGACCTATCATGCTATATTTGAATAATATATTGTAGGGCCATACCTATATAAAACATGTCTGTGAAGTTTTTTTTCAAAATACCAAACAGATCATGCATTTTAGCCATGCCTCATTTCACTCTATTTGCTCTATTCCAGCCCTGTCTCCACAAGGGCTGATTCTGTGGCAAATGAGCTGCAGCTGACCACGCCGCCCTGCAAAGGAGGGGGGCGAGGCACGAGCGTCATGTTACCATGCTGTTACCATGCTGTTACCATGCCACGGCAAACTCTCATTCCCCTGATAGGTGGAGCGTTGCCCATGTAGGTGGAGCGTCACCGCCCACTATTCCGGGCTGACGTCGGGACGGATGGAATCTGTATCCGCTCGTTGTAGCCCCGTTTTTAAAAGATTTGGGTACGGAGGAAAAGAGAGAGGGTTGTATTTTTTGACACTTGGTGAGTTCCCTGGAACACTGGGGACACATATTCATGTATAAAAGACGTACAAAAGTGCATTTTGCATGATAGGTCCACTTTAAATGACATTAAAAAGTCTTAAACAAGTTTAACTCTTATAAGGATAACACCTTTTTAGTTTTTAAACAGATGTTTTTTTTTTTAAATATGTTACCATTTGAATTATTGTTCCAAAGTTAGCTTGATCATTAAGTATTATAAAGAATTGAAAAAAGAAACGTGTGCAGAATTGTACTTGTTCTGCTTTATATAGGTTATATGTGGTATAGAATAGAGGAAATGAAGAAAAGGAATTGGATCACACTTTTATACACAATATACTTGTGTCCTTCATTATTCACTCATTAAATTCCATAGGAGTTTACCCAGCAGCTTAAGTATTTTAGAGATTTAGTTTGGTGAAATGAGTTTCCTAATGTACGCAGTATGTGCTACTTGTACTGTACATACTGTAGTAACTTGGCTTAATGTCTTTCCTGCAGGTGTCAGTACTGGATTATTTTAGACCATACGTTTTTGTCTATTGTAAAATTGATTGCTCATCATTTAAATCAAGTAGTTTTTTCTTAGTGTTAGTACTTTCTAAAACCATCCTTTGTGGCGAATGCACTCTAAAACACGTGAAAACTGCATGTGGTGGCTTAGTGGGTTGATTTTTTGCAGTGGAAGAATAACATTTAGTAATAATTAAATTAAGTATTATTTGGAATGAATGACTGTTTGTATCAATTTACACACGGCATCTATTGCACGTCTGTCCGTCCTGGGAGAGGGATCCCTCCTCTGTTGCTCTCCCCGAGGTTTCTCCCATTTTTCCTTTTAAACTGTGGGTTTTCTCCGGAAGTTTTTCCTTGTACGATGTGAGGGTCTAAGGACAGAGGGTGTCGTATTGTCATACTGATATTCTGTACAAACTGTGAAGTCCACTGAGACAAATGTAATATTGGCTGGGCTATATACATAAACATTGATTGATTGATTGATTGATTGATTGATTGATTGATTGACTGTTTGCTATCCACATAGCTAATGCAACTGCAGCATTAGCCTGAGTCTTTGCCAAGTGGATTAGATGTTTTTCTGTCTTTTAAATTAGATCAATGTTGCTATATACACTGAACAAAAATATAAACGCAACACTTTTGTTTTTGCTCCCATTTTTCATGAGATGAACTCAAAGATCCAAAACATTTTCTATATACACAAAATAACCATTTCTCTCAAATATTGTTCACAAATCTGAAAAAATATGTGATAGTGAGCACTTCTCCTTTGCCGAGATAATCCATCCCACCTCACAGGTGTGGCATATCAAGATGCTGATTAGACAGCATGATTATTGCACAGGTGTGCCTTAGGCTGACCACAATAAAAGGCCACTCTGAAACGTGCAGTTTTGCTTTATTGGGGGGGTCCGAAAACCAGTCAGTATCTGGTGTGAGGGGTAGGGTTAGGGTTAGGGTTAGGGTTAGGGTAATGTTGTGAATCGAGTGGCCCATGGTGGTGGTGGGGTTATGGTATGGGCAGGCGTATGTTATGGACGACGAACACAGGTGCATTTTATTGATGACATTGTGAATGCACAGAGATACCGTGACGAGATCCTGAGGCCCATTGTTGTGCCATTCATCCACGACCATCACCTCATGTTGCAGCATGATAATGCACGGCCCCATGTTGCAAGGATCTGTACACAATTCCTGGAGGCTGAAAACATGCAGTTATTGCATGGCCAGCATACTCACCGGACATGTCACCCATTGAGCATGTTTGGGATGCTCTGGATCGGCGTATACGACAGCGTGTTCCAGTTCCTGCCAATATCCAGCAACTTCGCACAGCCATTGAAGAGGAGTGGACCAACATTCCACAGGCCACAATCAACAACCTGATCAACTCTATGCGAAGGAGATGTGTTACACTGCGTGAGGCAAATGGTGGTCACACCAGATACTGACTGGTTTTCGGACCCCCCCAGACCCCCCCAATAAAGCAAAACTGCACGTTTCAGAGTGGCCTTTTATTGTGGCCAGCCTAAGGCACACCTGTGCAATAATCATGCTGTCTAATCAGCATCTTGATATGCCACACCTGTGAGATGGGATGGATTATCTCGGCAAAGGGGAAGTGCTCACTATCACAGATTTTTTCAGATTTGTGAACAATATTTGAGAGAAATGGTTATTTTGTGTATTTAGAAAATGTTTTAGATCTTTGAGTTCATTTCATGAAAAATGGGAGCAAAAACAAAAGTGTTGCGTTTATATTTTTGTTCAGTGTATGTACCTTTTGCATAAGTGGAAGTGTTATGGAACATTTATGAGGTAGATTTCCACAGAAAAACTCTGAAAGTAAATCAACCAGACATATCAGATATTATTATCAGGCTTTTCACCCTTACATGTTAATGTAATATGAATGAGCATGTTGCTGGTCTCTAATCTAGCCTATGGCCACACTGGATTTTGTTGATTTGAACAACCATTTCATATTCCTGTTTGTAAAGTGTCCACAGATTTAAGAGACCATAGTCTACAGTTAAGTAAATGGACACTTTTTATTGAACTTATCCCAAACGTAATATACATATCTCAACTCACCTTCAGGTTGTGACTCTGATTGTGATTTGTCTTGAAATAGGGCGATAAGGAAATGCGACCTTATGTTTAAACATTTTTGTATTCTTGTCTGTTTTTTCTAATGTTATGTAAATATGGGAAGTGTTGTCAAAGTGACATGACATTGTTAAATTGGCCATTTGGTCTATTTTAAAAATAATACAGCTAGAATGTCTGCCTTTCCTGGGAACAAAAAGAGTTTCTTCTATCACAAAATAACTCTTTGCACACTCTAAGAACTATTTAATTGAGGACCACCAATTGTAAACAAGTCAGTGATTTATCCAGCGGTGATTGGTCCACTCCTTACGAGTCCCGCCCATGCTACAACCAGCCCCTCCCCTATCCGCGCTATGCGGCTCATAAACGTGGGGAAACAACAAGCATTAACTTCACCTCCCCTCATTAAAAACAGCTGACACTGTCTCTACTCTGCAAGTTAAGGTCACAACCGAAGAGAGGAGTTCAAAACTGTTTCTTAAACAGGTGTCAGCAGTGCACAGTCATCTTTCCTCCTGCTGTATGCGGCTGTCTCGTGCGCTTCCGTGACATGAAAACAGTCTCGCACGCGCCTGATTCCGTCGCCATCACTTGCCTTCCACGAGCGGCCACGATGGTTAAATGTCCTGTTTAATGGTCGAGGTACGTGAATTGTGACTTTACATTGACAAGTGCCAGCAAAAATAGACACAGGCATTTTTGTTTTGCGGTATTCCTGGTAACAAACACATTCCTAATGTGGTCATGGAAAGAGTTAAAAAGTGTCATTAGACTGTACTGTAGTGAATGTTGTGTATGCTACGTGCTGCTATGGCACTAGTAGCCTGTGACATATTAGAAAATATTGTTTTTCACACGTTTCCACTTCTAAAAGCTGCAGTGCTGGGCAACAGTAGACCTTGTGTATTATTGCAATATGTCAGGTTGGTGTATTGACAGTTTTACAGCAGTCAACCTGCAGACCACATGAAGGTGTTCAGTGAAGGCAGCTATGATACATTATAAATTGTGTGTATTGATTTTGTTTATTTGCTTAAAAGATCTGAATACTTGATAAAATATTTCCCAATATTCACATGAAGCTGTCCTAGTGAAACTTATTTTCATATTTGAGCATATAGTCAATTCTGGACCCCAGTAGTTTGTAAGATTTGTTTTAAAATGCTGTTAACTGTCTTTCTCCACACTGAGTTTTGAGACACAAAGTCCATTCAATTTTCAACAATTCAACAAGGGCCACTTTATATATATATATATATATAGCTTTCTATCATATCTCGTGGTTTCCTTTATCTGATGGAGTTTACTGGGTTGTCATGGAGATTGTTTAGCTGTCATGGCCTGCATAATGGGTAGAAAGAATGCAGTGTTTATTACTTGTTGATTATTGGAGACTGTGTTCACCAACTTTCTTGCAGAACGGTTTATTACATTTCCCAAGTAATATTGTTGCGAGTTCTTGTGAACATGCGAGTATAGAAATGGAGGTCATGGAAAAACATTTGACAGAGGGCGATCTTTAAACATGCAACAACCACGTGGGCTGGATGAAACGTCATCACGTCTGCTTTTTCTCCATCCATCCATTTCCTTTGTGCTTGTAAACAACAGTGTGCTCATTTTGTACATCCTCCTACTTAAGATACACTTTTATAACAATTTCCTTCAGAGTGGAGACATTATACAAAAGTAATGTGAGATAATAGAGCACTTGTTATGTCTCCACCAGGTCAGCTAGGGTACCTGGTTTCTATCAAATATTAGGGCTGCTCGATTATGGCAAAAATAATAATTTCGATTATTTGGGTCAATAATCGTCATTGCGATTAAAATACGATTAATTGAGCAGCCGTATCAAATATGTACATGTTTCTCTAAACCAGGGGTCTCCAACACGTCGGTAGCTCGCGGGCAGCTTTTCAGTAGCTCGCCGCTCGATTATTGATTATAGCGTAGTAACGTTGCTTCTTGATTTTTCGGCCACGGCCGGACAATACCGTTTTTTTATTTTAGAATTCTTTCTGTCACACGAATATAAAATTGGTCGGTGACGCAGAGATCAAGGAACAGACGTGACAGCGGCTGGGCGACACCACACACGGAGCAGTCTGCTTTCTCCAGCAACACCAGTCCAGAACCAACAGCAGAATGACCCGCTCTGAATCAGGCCGCGTCGCTGCGGCTCAGAGACACACAGGGAGGGATTTGTGTTTTTGAAAAACACTCGTTATCGTAATGTCAGGTTTTTGGTGGATTTAATCAAGTCTTGGATTGCAGAGTATGACTGTCCTCTTGCTATTTTCAGTTGATAAATACGCGTGGACAGTTTGTGAAGGCAGGAGGAAAGCTTCCGCGATCACCGTCTCCTCTCCGTTCCTCCAAGCCCCGCCCCCTCCTGAAAATAATGAGCGACAGGCTGACAGTGACCCGATAGAAACTTTATTATTCACTTAATCACTGAAATATAATGAAGCTAACTTAATCTCATACATTCATGGGATTCATGTAACAGTAAGACAGAGAATGTAAGTGTGCACCCACATGCACTATTTTTGTTTTTATAATGCTGTTGTAAATACTCCTGTTGTCTGCTGTGTTCAGACTCAAGTCCTGTGTGTGATGCCACATTCAGGACATTCAGTGTCCTTTTTTTAACAGAAGACCGTGGCTAGAAGCTGCAGCTAGACTGCAGAAGTATTAGTTTTTTGTTTTTGAGGATGGAAAAATGTCACACACAGATATAGGGAGGCTAGACCTATACAATTAATTAATTATGGTTTATAATTTCATGTCAACACGAAGAAGAAGAAAAGATGGCTGCACTGTTCAGTGTCAATCCTGTGGAGATGGAGGTTATAAATCTCCAAAATCATGTTCAGCTTAAGTCTCAGCAAAACTCACAACATTTCTGGAGCCTTGTATACGCGCAGAAAACTATAAGAACATTCACCAAGCAGCACTGAACATGTCTGCTTTATTTGGTTCTGTATACATCCCTTTGTGAAGCAGCTTTTTCTGGCATGAATGAAATCTAAATACAGAACAAGACCGACTGATGAACATGTAAATGACTCTATTAGTGAACCTAAGTGGGTCCAGCATACACCTGTATGGTAGACTGACTCCATGCAGCGCCATTCATCTCACTAACTGTAAAAAAGAGTGAATGCACTTATTTTACACACGTGCCATTGATGCTTGCAAGGTGGTGATTAAGGCGATGTATTTACTATGTGGGCCATACTAAGAAGTGAAAACATTGTAATTTGCTCTTGGACATGTATGTGAATCTTCAGTGATGTACTTACTTTGTTGTCCATATTAATATGTTAGAAATTGTCGTTTTCTTGGACCTTGATGTGAAGTTAAGATTTTAGATAAGCTTTAGGTATTGCAATTTCACACAATAGTAGCTTAATTCAACTGATGAGTGCTATGTGAATAAATGTAAGCGATGCGATGCAAGTAGCTCTTGGGCACTTTCATTTTTTCAAAGTAGCTCTCAGGTGGAGAAAGGTTGGAGACCCCTGCTCTAAACCGATACTTCTTAGTGATTTCAATCAACTCTCTCTCTTGTTTACTATGCACACAGATGCTGAGCCATCATAACTATTACAGGCTTTACTAGTTATTAGAAATAGATGAGCTCATTTGGGAAATGTACTAAGCTAAGTCTGCTTGAAATTCTGCAGGATATGTATTGTGACACGGCTTAGAAACTGATCTCAGATAAGGGTTAAATGGCAGATTACCACACCATTGATGTGCCTTATCAGCTTAAACTCATCAGAAAGAGATAGTCAAGGTTCTGTTTGGTTTTTCATCTAGAGATTGATGAAAAGATTTGTCTGTCAACACGCATTACTTGAACAACACGACAGCATAAGTCTTGATCAGGCAAGACTCAGAAATTGATGGGATAATCAATTTGTAAGACGATATGATTCGTTAAAAAACAAACACATCCAGTACTATTTCAAGCTTTGGTTCTCTACCCTAGGCCTATTGGACTGTTGTTTGTCAAAATGATTTTACGCTTGAATCAGGTCTGTTCTGCGCTAATTTCCAGATTATTATTATTTCATTTTTTTAATGTGGACCTGTTATATAACCTTATAAAATGACGTTTTTTCCGATGCTTGGAACATTTGGCAGTAGATGGCGCATGTTTGAGATTGTGTCATATACATCTCTGAAAAACATTACGAGACCACTGAAGCATTTTCAGTTTCTCTGGTTTTACTATTTATTGGTATGTGTTTGAGTAAAATTAACATTTATTTTTGTATTCTATAAGCTACTGACAAAATGTCTCTGTTGTAATTCAACAGACATTGGAATGGAATGGCTGCCATACATGTAGAGATTTAGATTTAAGACATTTGGAGTATTCTCATTTTTTCCAGAGCTGTATCTGTCACAGCAAATCATTTCACTGTAGCTTGTACATCTCTTAGAATATTTAATGATTCAATATTACAGATAAAATGCAGTTTATTATCTAGGCTTGTGCCCAAAACTGCTCTCATGTTTGAGCTTAGGTTGGACCTGATTTTTTTTGATCATAGTTCTAGCTGCTTATATAAGAATGTGCTGCTGTTGTTTGCTTAATAATCGTTGACTGAATATTTTTTGAACAAAGGAAAGCACATTTAAGACGACACATTGGGCTCTAAAGGGTTTGTTCTAAACATATTTAAGTTTAAATCACTTTAAATCATAATGAAAATCACCTTAACTCTAATTGGGTCCTTAAGTAATTTCAACACCATGCCATTATTTTGGTGAATACGTCATTAAAGTATGAACACAAACGGCCCATAAGATTGGATCATGATGGAAACATAATATTAATGGCATGTACAATTGAGTGATTTGATCTGTTACAGTACATTGGTTTGTTACCAAAATGTTATTTAAAAAAAAAAAAAAAAAAACTTGTGAGTTGATCTTGACACAAAAACCCCTTTTTAATAATAAAAAAAAAAAAAGACGACGACTTAAGAACCCTGAGCCTAACATGAAGGTCAGAAACTCTCAAACGTCGCCACAACAGCTGGTGAGTTGTCACAAAAGTTAAATAAATAAGTCAAACTGATTATCATGTTATGGCCTCAAGATTCAGTTATTTGCATTCTTTTATCACAATCACTCAGAATTAGCATCATAATTTATGTTTTTTTTTCTTTCGATTTGGCTCGCATGAGAAAGAATAGTAAAGGTGAGATTTGGTGTGGAAACCAACTTCTCACACAGTGTCTATTTCCTCAGCGAGGTTAATTGATGCTCCTAGATAGCAGTGTGTATTTTGGGGTGTTGTAATAGTAATCCTGCTGCTCTCTCTTTCTCTCCCCCTCTCTCTCTGCCACAGAGGTGTGGAGCAGTCACACTTAAAAGGTCGGAGCAGGATGCCATACAAGTTTGCATGCTGGGTAAGTAAGCGCTAACTGACCTGAATACCGCAGTGCAGAAGATTGTTATTATATATAATGTCCCCGTATCATTGTCTGTCAACACTGAGGTATGTTTCTGCTGTCTATGCAGACACTCTACTGTCGGGTTGAATGGGTTTTGTTGGATAACAGTGTTGCTCGATACAGTAAGAATAAATGTTTAGTTTGACTCATGCCATGTTTTTTCAAGTAGTGTCTGGACTGGAGGCCATACAGGGTAGCTGTCTATCATAACTGCAGTCTAAGACCTTGTAATGTCGCTACATCTTCATTATGTCAAGCTTGTTTAAATGTTCCCTGAAATATAAACACAGATACAAACACTTGCCAATGTTTTCTTTAGACATGACACTGACCCACTTTTTTCTGCCAGGAAAAATGTGTCAAGTAGCATCATTAGGGAGAATCAAAAATACGGGTTTGTTTTGGAGCCGGCAGCCGTTCAGGGCCACTTTGTGCCATCCATATTTTTCTCATTTCATTTCTTTTCACACAGCTAGGTTTGTTTCCTGCACTTATTTTGTTCCAACCTAAGTCCCATGTTGTCATCTATAAATGTCACACAGATGGCTATTTTCGCCGGGGGCAACAAGAAAACAATAGTTTCCTTTGTCATCGACACTGTTGCGATACTTTGTACTGATGAAAGGCTGTTTTTACCCTTTCATGGTTATAGGGCTGTTTAGAGTTGTCATGGCTTTATGTACCAAGTTGGAATTAGTCTAGTTGCTGCTGATACAAACAGCGGGTGATGTGATTAAATACACTAATCACTTTTTCTGGTGATACTGTTGCTCAGACTCGGACTCGAGTCGTACTTAAGTCGCACACACAGAGACTTCAGACTTGACTTGGACTCGTGACCAAAAGACTTCAGACTCGACTTGGACTCGTGTGTTGGGACTCGTGAACAATCATTGTGTTTTCTATTTTTGGTGTATTAAAGGTGGGGTAGGTACATTTGAGAGAAACCGGCTCGAGATCGCTAAAATTTGAAAATACACAACCGGAGATAATCTGCTAGAGGCTGCTACTTCCTTATAGAGCCCGCCTCCTCCAACACACACGAACGCGCACATGACCAATGAGGGCACGAGATAAGTTTGTGCCCAGATGGAAGGCTGACAGACAGGTAGGCCATCCAGTTATTTTAGCCGGGCTCATTACGCAGACGTGCGCGCCTCTGTTACTACCTTGTAGTAACACAATGCCACCGGCGGCACACCTGCGGCTGTACCGCTTGTAATTAGGTTCAACTCCAAACATTTCGAACAAAACGCCGGCGGCACCAACAAAAGGAGCGCACATTGCAAAGTCTGCAATATCAAAATCAAGGATGCTGGCGCAACAACGTCGAATTTCATCAGGCACTTGAAAACTCTCCCGGAGAGGTCAGTCACATTAACGCATGGACGGTTAGCAAACATGTTTAGCTCAGCATCAGCTACGTAATGTTAACTTAGCTTGCTAATAGCTTTGTAACTGAATATTTGAAAAGATTAGTGAATTGCTTGTCACACTTGTTTGAGTTGAGTGGCGTTGACATCCAACTCTTGACATGACATAAAAAAGGTCGGTAACGTTAATCATTACCCGCTGCCACCATCTACTGGCTAACGTTAAACGTAGAAAAATACATAGTTACATACATAAATACATCTGTCTGTTTATAGGCAGGTTACAGGTTTATTGTTGACCACGTAACGTTAATGTTACAGGTTTATCAGGTTACCATTACACTGGGTTTGAGTGAGAGGATAGAGGAATATGTTTATTAATAGTAGACTTAAAAGATGTCATTAGAGACCCAGTGTAATTAAACAATACGGTTGCAGAGGTGCAGTATAGAGCTGTGCAGTATTCTTAACAGACTGGATAGCAGCAGACAATAGAAGGCTTATTACAACCAGAAGAAACATGAGACTTTTATTTTTTTAGAGACTTGAGACTTGACTTGGACTCGTGACCAAAGACTTGAGACTTGACTTGGACTTGCAAAAAAAGACTCGCTTAAACCGTATTCGGTCTGTGTAATAGTAAAGGGCAACAGCTTTTTAATTTTGGTACAGGCACAAGTTAGATGTCTCTAGTGATCTCTTAGCTCTTTATAGTACTAAAACATTTAAAGATGTATTTATTTATTCCACACATGGCAGTAATATTAAAACAAAACATGTTCACTTTACAAAACATGTACACTTATAATGGTTGTTTTTTGTTTGTTTTTTATAGCGCATGTTGGAAAGGAGCAGGGCGAAGACAATCGTATTTTACCTTCCTTAAAAGAAATGAAATGACCATAAAAAAGTAAAATAAAAGCAATATTCTTTCAGTCACAATTGCTTACAAAAACTGAAACATAAAACCAGAACACAATCAAAAGTGAACTTCAAACTGTCTAATTAAGCTTTCTTACATTTTCTTAAACATAAACATTTTATTACAGCCCTTTAAATCAATCGGCAAATAATTCCACTTCTTTACACCGACTACAGACACACATCTGCTTTAAAGTAGTACGTGCAAACTGATGCTTACAATGTCATTGCCTCCTATGATGCTCAACCTCTGAAAAAATAAATAAATGTTTTGTATATTTTCTGGCAGTATTCTGTTTTTTGCTTTATGCATAACTAGAAGAAAAAAAAGAATGTGTGGAAATATTCTTACATCATTTTACTTTAAACTGTAAACCTTCAAATCCAAATGTCAGTTCTTCACCAAACTAACCCTAGCTTAATTGCCTTGTTAATACATTAAAAAAACACTTCATTCACACTTCACATAAACAGAATAAAAACGTTTTGGTTACCTATTCCGCTTTTCTATCAATCACCAGCTCTTAGTTCAAATGAACCCCTCAATTCATCCAGTTAGCTGCACGCTGAGCGGAGGCCCTCACTCTTTCTTTGGAGACAGAGCGATAATTTCGCAAGATAAAACTACGAAAACTAAACCGGCGATGTACTCAGCCAATTGCTCATTATTCGTCCAATTGTCCAACCCTATTGTCTAATGATGTGACTTGTAATTTACCTGTCATCAAACGTATAGTCTGTATATAACAACCCCACAGGAAATGCACCAACAAAAATAAGCAATAATAAAAATACCACAACATTGTTATACCATTGTACATATTTACAATAGATGACATCACTGAATACAGATAAGAGCAAGTCATGATAATAAATAAAACATTTACAATACACACTCATACACACACCTACACCCACACATCAGTGCTGACACTGTTGGTTTTCAATGAGCCACTTTTTAATACTGTGCTTGAATGTGTAGTAGGATGAGGATCCTCTTATTGGTTGTGGTATTGAATTCCATTGATGGGATGCGTGGAATGAAAAGACAGCCTGGCTGAATGCGCTTTTCCTAAATGGGATGGTGCAGTCTCCCCTAGCCGCACCTCTAGTAACCCTGGTTTAAATGATCCTAAAGTACCTTCAAAGTTTAAAGGAAGAAATTGGAATCAATCATGTCGGCCGTGTCCGATAAATCAATTTGTTGCTGTTTGTCATTTGAGATACCGTGTTTTAGATATGATATATAACGCATTGCGTCACTACATAGACTATAATAGAATATGTTACTGTACAGCCTTATCTGCTGAGGCGTCAAAGCTACCACAAGACCAGAGTTCATTGAGTACACAGCCATGACTCTCCACTGAATAACCGTGCTGTACATGCTTCTCACGCTTTCCCCCAGAATGTATCTTTTATCCAAACGCTCTTTGTCTCATGATTTCTTGCAATCAATTCCTTGTGTCTGATATCTGACGTTCAAGGTTACGTGTCTGTCTGCGCCTGTGTGTGTGTCTGTGGGGGTGTCAGTGATTTAGTCTTCATGTGACTTTTTCTCAAGGGAATATTTCCATGGAAAAATGTAATGCTTGTAACAGTACATCCTCTATGATGATTTGCATGCGAGGAACACACGGGTCTTACAATCACCTCATTTTGTTGGTGTTTATTAATGCCTGGTTGTCACCGCCACAGGAAAGCCTTTGGGTTTGTTTGGGATATTTATATATTATATATATATATTATATATATATATATATATATATATATATATGGACAACAGGAAGAGATTGTTTTCAGTCTCCAATAAATGTTAAGTTAATCTTAGTTCAAAGCAGTTCATTTTAGGACACTTAAATCTGCACAAATACAAGTATGACTTTTTGGGATTAAATTGGAGTTGATAGAAAGTGGACATCTTGTTTAGATAAGTTCTGGATTTGTTTACCGTTTATTCAATGGTGCTTGCATTAAGGTCTTTTTAGATAGGTAGTGACGTTACGCCTCTGTATCATTTATGTGTCAATTCTGGCTAGCAAGAAACTCAGGGCTTCGAGATGGTAGTTTAAAACCAGGGGACACAGTACACTTTTTATATATAGTATATGAAAATTCGACTGACGTTTAGATACTACTGGGACCCCAAAGCAGAGACTGACAAAAAATAAAGTTTCAAAAAGTTTAATAAACAAGGTAATCCAAGGCAGGTACTGACGACAGGGAGCTTGGCTGGCCGTAGTAACCAAAAACAAAGCTGCGGAAAAACGTTTCCGACCAAAACTCAAAAAGAACTCCTTAACTAACTACAACAGACTCCAGGCTGCAGAAAGGGACCGCGGGACAGCATGAAAAATACTCTGGCAGAGAAGTGAGGTGAGGGCCAGGCTCTTAAAGAGCAGGTAATCAAGTGAGTGGGGACAGGTGTGCCTCATCTGCAGCCAGGAGTAACCAGCCACGCCCCCCTGTCACACACCAGCCCTGCAGAGACAGAAAGACAGAGTAGTGAGGGGTAAATGGAGCATACAACAAGTTAAACACAAAAACAACAAAAGCCCCATGCAAAACATAACATCGACATTCTTTTACTGATTCAGTGTACCTGGAAATAAGTGTGTAAAGGAGCTTGTACGCTCAAGGATATAAAAAAAGGTACGCACACTACTATCACTGACAAACTCAGATATTAAACTGATTTGTTTGGTAAATAATACTCTATGGAAATGATGAAAACATTGTAAAAGCTCGGTCCAGCCCCTTTTTAAAGCAAGTATTTATACATTTTGGTCTGTTTTATCTAATAAACTAAAGCACAGGGTTCGTACGGTCATTGAAAACCTGGAAAAGTCATGGAAATTCAAAATGCAAATTCCAGGCCCTGGAAAAGTTATGGAAAACAATATTTTCCCCAAAGTTTTGGAAAAGTCATGGAAATGTATCGAAATAATCTGCGGTCGCGAGCTGTTATGTACCCCTAGCCCGACATGGAGAAGAATTTTTTTTTTATTTGAATAAAAATAAAATGTTTTGCGAGATCTCGCAAAACCTTTGCGATATATCGCAAAAAAAAAAAGTTATTGATCCGCGAAATTCGAATCTGTCAATAACTCAGCTCAGAGGAACGTGCATGTCCCCTCGCTCTGAGTGTTTTCTTGAGGTGTCTTCACTTATGTGAAACCCTTTTATATATACAGTCTATGTGTGAAACCCGTGCCTATTGCCAAGCACTGATGTTATATCTTTATATTTAAGGCCAAGCTCAAAGTAAAATCGATGAACCACTCCATTGTTGTGGTTTCTGTGTTGCCGTAGCAGCCGAACTGACCAGGAAGTACTAAATGAAAAGTATTGCGAGATCTCGCAAAACATTTATTTTATTTTTTTTCTATTTTATTTTTTTTTTCTTCTCCATGTCCCCAAGGGGGCTGTGTGCTCGAGTCTTCTTGCCTGTCGGGCAGCTTTGCTGCTCCGGGATGAGGGTCAGCGACATTATCTACGGTGCGTTCGTTAACTGTGCGGAGTCACTGTGGCACAGACTGAGCCGCTGGTGAACAGCTGTTAGAACGGGCCGTTCAGGTGTTCAGAGCAGAGCGGCAGAGCGTGATGTGAACTGAAACGTTTTTCTGTCGCAATATTATTTAAAGGGATAGTGGAAATCCGCGAATTTTGGGTTTAACTTATGTATTTTTATTAAAAATAAGCATAATAAACAATTTTTTTTTATTTCATGCGCCTAGTTTCATTTTATTTTCAATTGTACTGCTCCCGACCACGCCCTCTCAATGAAACGAAATACTTCGGGAATCGTCGGGAATCTTCGGGTGATGACGAAAACAAAGGAAGACGGGCACAAACAATGGCGGACATTCAATAGAATTTTCATGTGAATAGCCGACCTTTATTATGGTGAATAGATGTGTTTTGTATGGCTGTAGTGCGACAGCAAATGCGACAGCAAATGCCACGCCTAGCGTGAGCTATGCTTAGGGACCTACCAGTCAAGATTATTTGTGCGTAGGGGTGCATCATCTGGCGCCTGGTCCTGGTCATCCTCGCCATTGCCCATGCCGTGAATTAACTCCATCACCTCGGGCTCGGGCTCGAACAAATAAGGACGTAATGGTCCATCGTCTGGCTCAATATTCTCATCATCGTCGCTTACTGAACCGGATTCAGATTCAGTTCCTAAAACTACATTTCATTTTCGTAGGAAAGCCGAGAGGATGTTTCTTACTCGCTATCATCACTGGATACCTCGTACAATCCTTCTTCTTTGTCTGGTATATTTGCCCTTCCACGTTCATTCTGCATTTACGCCATTGTTTGTTATCGTTTCGTCTTCCTGAGTTTTCCTCACTTCCGGTTTGGCTGAATCGATAATTTCGTTTCTAAAAAAGTTCGGGGAAGCTGCAATAAAGTGCTTCTAACATGCGTAAGGCAATTATTATATATTTTTAATCAGGTGTGATTGTTTTGGTACGTAATTATGCTTGTATATAAGTTAAAACGAAACTATTTGGGGTTCAATTTCCACTATCCCTTTAAGGAATCGTTGAGCTAGCTAGCATACATTGTCACTATCTGCTAACGTTAGCTTTAGCCTTCGTTTTCTAATAGTTTTTTTCATAGGCTATAAACAGGTGGTATAAGTATAGATATTGTACTAGAGTAAAAGTAGAAGTACTCAGATCTTGTACTTAATACAAGTATAGTACTCAGATATTGTACTTGAGTAAAAGTAGAAGTACCAGAGTGTAGTAATACTCTGTTAGAGTAAAAGTCCTGCATTCAAAATGTTCCTCAAGTGAAAGTAGAAAAGTATTCTCATCAAAATATAGTGAAAGTAGCGACAGTAAAAGTATTCATTGTGCAGATTGGTCCATTTCAGAATAATATATATGATATGTTTTATAATGATTGATCATGAAAGTGTTCTCAAAGCTGGTGAAGGTGCAGCTAGTTTGAATGACTTTGTATACTGCAGGGAGCTTGTGGATTTACTCCAGGTGGAACTAAAGTCTGATTTAACACTTGATTAGATTTCACATCATTCATCCAGATCTGTGAAGTAACTGAAGGTATACATACATGTAGTGCAGTAGAAGTACACCATGTACCTCTGAACTGTAGAGGAGTAGAAGTACACCATGTACCTCTAAACTGTAGTGCAGTAGAAGTACACCATGTACCTCTGAACTGTAGTGCAGTAGAAGTACACCATGTACCTCTGAACTGTAGTGCAGTAGAAGTACACCATGTACCTCTGAACTGTAGAGGAGTAGAAGTACACCATGTACCTCTGAACTGTAGTGAGTAGAAGTACACCATGTACCTCTGAACTGTAGAGAGTAGAAGTACACAGTAGCAACACATTGAAATACTTAAATAAAGTACAAGTATCTCTAAATTGTACCCACGTATAGTACTTGTTGAGCTTATAAACTTAGTTACTTTACACCAGTGGCTATACAGATAGAAAGACTAAGCCTTGCACAGAGGCATGAAAATACATTTTCAAAATGCTCAACAGCCAGAATGATAAACTGACTGCTCCACAATTAAAATAAATGCTTTTATATATTTATATTAGATGTGACTATTTGGCGTTTCTGTTTATTACCTGCTGCTTTAGTTGTTCTGACTGCTAAAATCCTCTTATTCCTCATTTTAAAGCCGATATTCCGTGGGGTGGTGGGGTCAGGGGCTCGGATCCTTGTCACCTTTTTCATACCTGATGAGTTTGCCTCCCTGACTACAGTTGCTTCAGCGAGTAGAATCTAGTAAGCCTACTATTTGATTTGTTTTAGATAGGCACAACATGTTTCATATGCAGACCTGATTTTCCTGTTCCATGTTAAAATAAACCATTTTCAGTGGTCATTTTTTTTTGGTCATGGAAAATGAGGTGAAGGTCATGGAAAAGTCATTGAAAATCATTGGTGAAAAAGTCTATGAACCCGGAAAGCATCACAAAAGCAGCACTCTCTCCATTGGTCACTTAGGCCCATTCCCAAACCGCCCTCTACACCCTACCCTTCCGTTTGCGCGTTCACGCGGAGGGTCTGCCATATTAAGTGCTGTTCCAAACCAACGAGTGTGGAGGGGGAGTGGGCTATCAAGCCCTCAAACAGCGAGTCTGCATCGGTGCTGACTTGAGACCGGTCTCTACCTGACCGGTCTCAACGCTGTGTGTGTCCGTCAGGAAACACGCTGTTAACAAGTAGTTCCAGCAAACATCCACTGATAAACTGCGATGTTAACAACCTCATGATAACCTCATACGTTTTAACTTAGGATCATACCTGTGTTTAGTCTAGAAAAAGGTAAATGTGTGCATTTTTATTATAAAGTTGCAAAAACTAAGAAGCTTATAAACATCAGGTTTAAAACTAAAAGAGCTTTACAAAAAAGTAACACAATGAAAGATGTTTGGAGTTTTATTTGAGTTAATAATTTACATTTTTTGTCTAAGAGATGCTGATTTGAAACCGTTGTTACATACAGTTACGGCATTTCCTGTTTCTGCCGGAGAGAGGGGAGGCCGTCCTAAAGCTTGCTGCTGTGTTTACTCCCTCCATCTGACAGGAGGGAGCCTCGTTGAGCTGCGAGTGTGGCTACAGACGGAGTTCACTCCGTCACGGAGGGGTAGGGTCGAGGGAGTGGTTTGGGATTGGGCCTTAATCTAACAGGAATGTCATCAAGTTGGCCACTCTGACAGCCCCTCCATTTAGGTCTCTTTCCAAAGCCCCCACAATAATCATAGATAATGTAAACATATAAATATAAACTCTCTGCTACATATTTTACTTTTTTATTTATATTCAATTTAATACTTAATATTCCATGCCTCACATACTTATGTATGAATAATAACTTGCTTTATATTGGTTACTGTACATTTTGTAATTCAACATGTATATTTTCTACTTTCTTGTTTATTTCTAGTCTTTACATTTGTATTGTACAATGTCATGTCTTTGTATGCTGCTGCAACACAAACATGTCCCACATTGGGATCAATAAAGTACTTCTTATGTTATCTTATTTAATTTCGACAAAAGGAAGTGATAGGATAGAGTCCTGCCCCGACCTCATCAACTGGATTTTTGTCTTTTTTTCCCCCTCAAAGCATTTGATTGATGAATTATTGTCCGGATATAAAGACTCTTTTACCATTGGTTCCCATGCAGTGGATCCGGGTTTGAATCCGGCCTGGGACAATTTGTGTAATCCCTCTTTCATCGCTGTCAATCCAATAAAGACACTGGTCGTATTGAAACAAATCAAAAGATAAAAGGTGTGTTTCATACATTACCCACTCTAGCTTTTAATATTAGACAACAAAGGTTTTGTGTGAGGATGAAATGACTCTCACTGACATCACCTGACCGTGGAGCCAAGCCCCTCCGTCGCTCGCACACATCCTATTGGTCTGCTGTCGGTGTAGCAACATATGAGTGAGAGAGGAGAGGAGGGGCTTCTGACTCCACAACAACACCGGCGCGAGTAAGACCGTAGAGAGGAGAGGGAATGCGGCAGAAGGAGGGAGCAGACCGTCAGTGAGAGGGAAAGAGACGGATCCTCTTTACATTGTTTCTCCTGCTTCCTCACCCTCCGAGTCTTTCTATCACTCTGCTTCCATTCACTTCTAATTCCTCTGTCACTCTGTCTTTCCTGCTACTGAGCAGTCTTTCTTCTTCTGTCCTACATTCTGACTTGTTACTATCTCTCTGTCTCTCCTCTTCCTCACCTATGGACGGTGAGCTTCTCCCCCTGTCTTCTTTCTTCTTCTCTCCTTCTGTTTCTCACTGTCCTTCTTTGTCTCCCCCTTTTTTACTTTGATCTTTCCCTTCCTTGCACCTCGCTGTCATTCATCTGTTGTCTTTGGGTGCGAGGATGCCAGTCCTGGAGGGGCTCTGGGGTCCCGATCTCCGGATGCGGGACTCCGGTCTCGGGGCCGATGTGGGGGTCTGTCCGGATGAGGCTCCCAGCCCGCCAGTCTGGGGGTCTCTAAGGACACCTCCTATCACCTGTGGGGGCCTCTCGCTGGCCCTGGAGCTGCCGGCTCTCATACGGCAGCTCAGGGCCGTCTGGAGGGCTCGCAGGGGGGGCCCCCGGGGGCCAGAGAAGAGCCAGACGAGCACTTGGGTGGAATCAGAGAAAGAGGAGTTAGAGGAGGTGAAACAAGGCGTAGAAGGCGGGAGCGCTCATCTGGAAGGTAAATGTCTTGCACACAATACATGTTACAAGTACAGTAGATCTACAGGGAGTTGGTATCTCATGAATACTTAATGTCTAATGTACGTTCTCATTTGGAATGCTAACTGTAATGAAAACAGAGTGTGGCTTCTCATCGGAATTCTTTGGGCACATTCCTACAGGATTTTCAATGATTTGTATAATTTATCTTTACAAAACAGTGCTCGTTTACTGGTAGGTCACTCTTTGAATAAGGGTTTTCCGGCCTTGTTTTTGCTTGCATTTGTTTGTTTGACTATTGAATCTTTGTCACGTTTTCATTTTTGATGCGTTTGTATTTTGTGTGTTTGTAAGTGATGTGGGTCGAGGCGAAGTTAAGAGCTTTTGAGACGCCGGTCAGAGTAGACAGTGGAGTGAGGGATTTGTGCTCTAATGACAGTGTGCTACCATCTGCCGAGCTGTTCTGATGAAACTGATGTGACGCCATCAATCAAGCCGAGTCCGTCTGTCTGGAATACAACACTGGTGACGCAAAGTAATGCTGTGATGAGTTCCAGAGAGAAGGGATTATTTTACTTTAAACCAATGTTTAAAATCAACAGTAATGACAGCAAATAGGTTCATCTTATATTTGACAATGTAAAGATATGATTTACATTTTAAAGATGACTTTGATTTTAGCATATTAACAAGACTTGCAATAACACTTTAATCAGTAATCAGATAACAGCGAAGGAATAATCTACTTATAAATCTTGACACGCTTTAGTGATGATTCATACTGTGGGGAATTACCTGCGCGCGAGCATTGACTCATAAGGTGGAAAACAGACAAGTGTACGCTTTTCGGTGACTTTCCCTCAGCATTGTGATGACCTCATCCGTACTGTGACTCCTTACAGAGCGGCTATCTGCACGCTGTTTGATTTCACTGCATAAAACGTGTCAAAATACGATGAGATAACCCGTCAGCGGTGATAGTGAGTCATCATGACATTTCCAAGGGTCTAAAGGGCTGAAAAAGAGCAGTATTTATAGAAACGTTTAGGTAGAAAAAGTACACAGTTTAAGAGTTTCACATCGTGCCCCAGGCCTACAGGGAAAACGGCTTATTCCATCTTCCACACATTTAAAAAAAAATGTATTAAATATCTGCCTTTTTTTACATTAAAACATATATCACTAATGAAGAGGAGCTCTCTGGATAAAATAGGTTTACATACTGAAAAAAAATAATATATATATATATATATATATGAAGGCCCATTTCCTGTAAAGTTCTGCATTTATTAAAACTTTTCTGCGTTTTGCGTTCAGATGTGACAATAAAAAAGTAAACTGTTAAAATAGAGCTAGTCAATTGTTAGATAATTAACCGGCAACTTGTATTGCTCATCGGCAAATCGTACATTAATTTTAAAGTAAAAATACACAAATGTCACTCCTTTCAGCCCTGTGATGTGACCAGAATCTGTTTATTTTAAATTGAATTATATTACAATTATCCTATAACAGGATATCATTGGAATGGCCCTACTAGACAGATTCCGTGCACCATGTGTGCAATCTCAGATAGAACCTCCTTTGCGAATATGCGTAAGTGCACTTGGTGTTTCTTCACGACCACACGATGGGACACGTGCAATCGCCGTCTACAAACACCCGTTGCTACCGATTCATCGTAAATGACCCAGTTCTGCGCCGCGCGGAGACAATGACCTATTTACCACACAGCGTTAAAGGGAGAGGAAGGTAATGAAGAGAGAGGGAGAGCGGGTGTTGTTGTTAACCAGGAAGAAATGAAGGATGATGGGAAGACTGAGGGGTTAGAAAGAGAGCGAGAAGCATCTGGAGACGGGAGGAGAGGACTGATGAAAATGAGCACGAGTGAAGGCGGAGAGCCAGAGGGTTGTCTTTTTTTTGGGGTGGGGGGGGTTTCCATGTTATGTATTTCCCTCGCTGTGCCTCCACCCACAGGTGGTCAAACTCTTCTGCCTCACTTCACCAGGCTGAGCCACTTCCCAGAAGCTGTTTATATTTGTATGTCGAACTTTACAAAGCATAATAAATAAGGAATGATGCCACTTCTCCACTGTATGTTTTATGCATAGCTGCCTATCCTGGGCAGCACACACACAACCAAAACACACTTTCCTCCACTCTGGCAACTCTGGCAACTCACAATTCAAGATCTGGCAACCCGAGGGAGTTACCACGGTGACCCCAGCCCCATTAACAGGTGGTTTAGATGCTGTAAGTCACAGAGGTGATGTTGGCGGGTAACTCCTGGGACAAAATACGCTCCAGTTCCTCACATCTGATCTGTAAATTATTCAGTGTTCCCATAGTTTTCAGTTTATTCAAGTGAAAAGGTACTGTGTGCGCTTTGGACCTCAGTTCTGTCTTGTTCTTGGACTCTTGGCTGTGTGAGTTGTCCATTCTAAATAGAGGACGTATTCAGTGTTGAAGGACTCTGTGCTGCGGTGTGGCCTCTCCTGTTTAATATGTGCTCACAAAAAGGATGAGAATAAAAAGAAGGGTACTTTTCTGCGGGAAAAATATGTATAGATAAAAAACGCTTTATATCCATTAAGGAAGAAAATGCACTTTAATTTGTCAAAAATGTTACTTCAAATTTTTTTTTTAGGCTAAGAAATATGTAGGAAAAACATCTTAATATTTATTATTAAAAACTCCTCTGTCAATTTTGCAATTATTTTTTAGGGTTGACTATTGGTTTACAAAATATGAACACAATGACATTTTAATACATAATCATTTGTTATATTCAATCACTAAGTGGGAACACACCGTTATGTGCAGAACATGTCATCCCTTTAATTTAATCCAGTCTCTAAAACAAGGAAAACCCACTTATGAGCTTCCACAGTATCCAAAATGTCAGACTATATCTAGTCATGTAAAACAATATTGATATAATATGAAAACGCCCAGCCCTTTTCTTGTTTTACATTCAAACTCATATAGAAAACCTTAGTTGTTTCTAGCCGAAATGAAGAGCGCTGCTCCTTAGTCACAACACACACGGAGCCCTCAGCCATGCTTTATAATGAATGACTCGACCAATCGGCATCAGTGTGATGGTACGGTAAGAACATCATTAATTGCAGTTCACCCTTGAAAAAGAGATCTTTTGATCTCAAGGGCCTTTCACCTGGTTAAATAAAGGCTACAAACAAGTGCAGGAACAGAATCAAAGCGACACCAGAACAGCTGCCCAGTGGCGTGACATCCCATCTCCTCGGGCAAAGTTGGACCAGATGCATGATGTCCTGGTGACGCAGCTCCTCCGTTTCTTCAGATCTACTTCACTCACCTCCTCTCTCGATATCCTCCTGGGAAGTTTTGATTCGTAGGTTTTATCTGAGCATGTTTGTCAAAAGAGAACACAACTTGACATTGATATATATATATATATATATATATATGTATTTATAATTGCTTCTGTCTTTCTTTGTGTCTGCGTGCAGCTGATGGCAGAGTGAACACTGGTCATGCTGGTGTGTTGCTGGTTGAGAGACGAGGCTCCTACCCGCTGATTGACCTGAGAATCCTCAAAAGTACGTGTCACGATTTAAAAAAATTCAAAATAATTGTGATTCATCATTTTATTCCATTCAAAAATGCTTTAAACTGTTAAAATGATACTGAACATACTATCCACATCTTTGGAATAACAGCCCATTAGCTAAACTTAAAGAGTTTACAATATATATTACAAACAATCTATGAAATCTTAAAACTGTTTATAAAGATGCTTTTGTGTCAGTGATGCACTTCCTTGTCAGGTACTCTGCACGGACTGTTAATGTATTTGTATTTTCAGCCAGTGCACAGCAGGGGGGGGTAGAGTCCGGCACCAGGAGGAAGGTGAAGCGTCAGCTGAGCTTTCAGAGGTACTGCCACGCCTCCAGGCTGCTCAGGGGGGCGATGCCCAACACCCCGGGGTCCCTGCACCTACTGGACAAAAACTACCTGGGACAAGCCGCAGTAAGAACACACTTACAGCAAACTATTGTAGATATGTGAATATATCAAGTTTAAATCACAAATCAGTTCTGAAAACGTTCTCTTTTCAGCACATGCTGTCAAAAGTCGGCACATGGAACTTTGACATTTTCCTCTTCGATCGTCTTACAAATGGTAAGAAGGATTTTCCTACTATTCCAAGTTAAACAGATGTTTTACCTCACCCGCCATATTCCTTCACCAGTTTAACTTTATGATAGCATTGTTTTTGATTTGTTACAGTTTGATTTTAGATTCAATGCTCTAAATATATATTGAATTTGTGCGCTGTAGGCAACAGCCTGGTGACTCTGATGTGCCATCTCTTCAATGTCTACGGTCTCATTCACCACTTCCAGCTGGACATGGTCAAACTGCACAGGTTTCTCGGTAAGTGGCAAGCCAGTGTCCGCATCACACATCCACCCTCTGTCCCGACATGCTTCCAATAAAAATAGATTTAAAAGTGGACAATTATAGTTTGACTTTAAGTTGCACAAGAGCCTACCATATTGTTATAAGAACAGCTGGAGACAAAAACCTTTTTTGTTATGGAAACTAAGTGAGTATTTGTATGTCCTTATACGTCCTTTTGTTTTGTGTGGTTTAACCACACAATCTAGATTCTTATCTTTTCAACATTCACAAATACTAAAATCTTTTTTTTTTAAATGTGTTTTCTTTAAAAAGCCTAGATATTGTTATCAATAGACAATACTCCACACCAAATCAAAGTAATGTCAAGCATTATAATATAAATGAAAAATACCAGTTTTACAGTGATCTTTTTATTTTTGTAACGGACATCATTTACATTTTTGTTTAAGTAACTTTACTCCACCTTTATACATGTTTGCACAGAGGACTAGAGTAGATCCTTAAATTAAAACCTCTTTGTACTGATTTGAAAATTAATTCAATTATTTCCCCATAGCAACACAATGTTATGAATTGAGAGCTGATCATTTTATAATGGTTAACATGTGGATTCAAGCTTAATTATTTGTGTGTAGATTGGATAATGCTCATCACACATATAATGTTGTGTAATTTCATAACTTATGGACATCTCAAGAAGAAGCCTGGGGCAGGAGCATATGATTTTGGGCGTTAACTTGCAAGAAAGGCCTCAACACATCCAATACAATCTCTTTTTACAGTCTCAGATATTACATAACCTTACATCATTCAATGAATGCCTCTGGGTCATCATTGGAATACACTTCAGTGTACGTGTTGAAGTAGAGTCCACGAGAGGACACCGGAGGCCCAGATACTCATGTTTACTAAACACCGCTCAATACAACATACTGTATACACACATTCATATACTACAATGACTCTGCTCAGACAATCACAGTCAAAATGTAAATAGGGTTTAATCTTAATCTCCAGGCATGGTGCAAGAGGACTACCACTCCCAGAATCCCTATCACAATGCTGTCCATGCAGCTGATGTCACCCAAGCCATGTACTGCTACCTGAAGGAGCCAAAGGTAATCGAGAATCACACTCACCTCTCTTTCTCTCGCACGTATGCATGCATGCATGCATGCACGCACGCACGCACGCGCGCACACACACACACACACACACACACACACACACACACACACACACACACACACACACACACACACACACACACACACACACACAAACACTGTAAGGCTTCAATGGGCCTGAGCTCCTTCTTGACATATTCTATTAGCCGTCCCTCCCGAGGGAGAACTCCCGCTCACTTAGAGCCGAGCACACATCCATCCTCCGCCTGCAGAGACCCCTGAAGCCCTCTGACTGGATTAAGAGTATCTATCCCTCCATACAGTAATTGCTTTTGTGTCATCTGTTGCTCTGTAAAGCACTTTGTGATGCACCGATTTTGTTAAAAGCACTTACGGTACATAAATACAACATCACAACACACCAGTGTTTATCTAGATAACAGCATACACACTCTAAATAGAAGATGCTGCTTGTCTGATCAATACGCCACTTTGTCCTTTTACATACTATTAAGCATTTATCCTCAACCTGTGACATAAATATATGTCTATCATCAATATCAAAAACCAATATTTGTTTTGTATTTTCACCTTAATGTAAAAATGATTCAATGTCAGAATCAAATATACTTTTTTATTTGGTATTTAAACAATTATAAGCTCTTCAGGGCATCTTCATATTTGAATGTGTTTCTTTATTATCTGTATATATATATATATATATATATTTTATTTCAATTGTTTTATGAAGTGCGTCTTATATCTGTCTTGCTTTGCTTTTTGAGTTGGTTAGCAGTTGTTCACTTTTGGATTTTAAAATGTTATTGATTGTATTGCAAACTTATTTTTAACTCCTTGAAATCACGCATGTACACATAATAATAATAATAATAATAAAAATAATACATTTGATTTCTATAGCGCTTTTCTCTGATTCAAAGTCGCTTTACAATATAAGGGAGGGTTGGGGTATGCTAATATATTTCACCCGCTGACTTGATTCGAATGTCTTTCATGTCATGATCTGTCTATCTTGTGCAACATTGTATAAAAAGTAATTTAAAAGTAAGGTTTTATTGTTATTATCAAGAGTCCCTCCTACATTAGGAACAACATGACGTTTGAACCTTGGTGTGTTGCAGCTGGCGGAGCAGCTGAGTCCTCTGGACGTGTTCCTGGCTCTGATGGCAGCAGCCGCTCACGACGTGGACCATCCCGGAGTCAACCAGCCGTTCCTCATCAAGACCCGACACCATCTGGCCTCCCTCTACCAGGTAAACCCAGCTGGGCTCACGTGTGTCAGTACTCGGGCTAAACTGTGTGTTAGTTGTGGTGTTCGGCCTGTAACTGAGTGTGTCTCCACAGAACACATCTGTGCTGGAGAGTCACCACTGGAGATCCACCGTGGGCATGCTGCGAGAGTCCGGACTGCTGTCCCACATGCCGGCTGACATCTCGTAAGAACTTTGACACAAACACACAACATGAACAGATCCTTTATTAGGATTCACTACTCGTATTGAAGAATTTGACTTCAGCACTGTTGTGTATCCAGGTCTTCTGTAGTATACAAACCATGACAACAATGTATTATAATAATTATAACTTCCCTACATAGCACTTAAAATGCTTTGTCTTATTGGAAACTAATATACTGTACTTGCAGGATTTCTGCTTTTTTGAGTTTATATCTTACAAATAGTTGACTGCGCTTATTTTAAGTCGCTTGGAATAAAACCATCATTTAAATGAAATGTAATTTAATATGCTGAAATTGTACCAATACTATAAACATAACCTTATCTTGATCTCAAATGTGCAGAAATACCTGTTTTAATGCGAGAAAATAAAGGTTTGCATTGTCCAAACATTGAATTATAAATCAAATGTCAACTTAGTGATTGAGTCTCAAACCTTCAAACTGTTCTGTAAAGACATGCCTACTGCAAACATAACTTTGGTGTTCCTGCTCTAGAGTTCTTTGTAACTTATCAGGGAACATAGCACCGGCTTAGAGTTTTAACACACACAACTACACACATCAGCTTGTTTGATTTGTTTAAGTAATCATGATGCATGTGGCATCACAATCTCTTTTCATCCATCGACCCCCGGCGTTAGGTAACAGGTCAGGGTCTGTACTAGAACACCATCACAGCTATTCATTAAGGACTTTTATTTTTAAAAGTATGTAGAAAGGGCAGCCTATGATAACTTACTAAAGAAATAGACAGCATCTCCCAAAAAACACATCTGTTTGTGTAGGTTTAGAATACATTAGATCAGGTATCAGTGGCTTTGATGTCTGGTCTCAGTGGGGCTCCCCTCTCCTCTGCAGGCAGGACATCGAGCAGCAGCTGGGCTCTCTCATCCTCGCCACAGACATCAGCCGGCAGAACGAGTTCCTGTCCACCTTCAGAGAACATCTGGACAACCAGGACCTGGACCTTCAGCTGGCTTCACACAGACACTTTATCCTGCAGGTACGTCCCTCACACTGCTCTGACGGTACAATACGGTGTTATTAAAGTTCTGCAGTAAAGCTAGCGTAGCTGCACAGTTGGTATAATCTCTGTCTCTGCTGCAGATCGCTCTGAAGTGCGCTGACGTCTGTAATCCGTGTCGGGTTTGGGAGCTGAGCAGACAGTGGAGCGAGAGGGTGTGTGAGGAATTCTACAGGCAGGGTGAGTGAAGTGTGTTTAAAGAAGACAAAAAGAGAAACTACTTTATCTTTTAAGTGGGACTAGCATTTTCACTACTAGTAGTGTTTGCACACAGTGGAAATGATTTATAGCCTCATTTTCACATATTTGTTTAGCAACTACTCCTATAAAGACCACTTTTCCCAAATACATTGGTGAATATTAGACTTAAATAGCCTTCTGACATTATGTTTGTTTGGTTTTCATGCACCGTTGTATTATCTAGCACTAAGTAGGATATATCGGAGCACTTGAAGCTTCCAAGTCGAAAATAGGACTTGGAAGCAGATCCTCTCAGAAATGGTCTTTGTTCACATTCATTTTGGTAAAAAAGCCATTTGTGGAGCATCGCGCGCCCGGCCACCCCTCGAGACCGGCTGATTGTAAGCTGATCAGCCGTGGTTTGTACGTTTGGTTGCCGGTGAAGTTACACGTTAATAAGATAGTTTGACGTCGCATACACAACATGTTGACATTTTCATTGCGAGTGAAAGAAGACATAAAACTCGCAATTTGTATCAAGTCCTGGAGGTCAACCTTAAACAAAAGGTTTGACAACAAGAAGGTCCTTGAAGCAGTTTTGGAGAGAATGTAAGTTATTTAAGTCAATGTTTTATTATGAACATACAATTGGCTTTTCATTTGTTTTTGTATGGTGTCACTTATAGTATTAACTATTTAGTAAGAAAATCGGCACGACAGACTTTTAAAAAAGCGGGAATGGTAATCGGTCGGTGAAATTACATTGGTGCATCCATACTGAAAATGATAAAGGCAAATGTTGACGCTTAAGCAGTTTTAAAATATACTTATATTACTCTTTTGGTATTTATCAGTAAAGGTACCACCCTGAATATGTTATGATAGGCTGCATCAGCATCATGTTTGTTATGGCTTCTCTTTTACTCATCTGGAGAGTGTTTTCTGAATTTACCCGACAGGAGACCTGGAGAGGAAGTTTGACATGGAGATCAGTCCTCTGTGTAACCAGCAGGCTGACTCTGTGCCAGCCGTTCAGATAGGTGAGTACCAGGAGCACCAAGAACTGTGTTTTCATCAAATATCTTACCTTATTGACTCACCTTTGTCCTGTTTCTCTCAGGGTTCATCTCCTACATCGTGGAGCCTCTGTTTGACGAGTGGCACCGCTTCACTGAGCCCAGCTCTCTCAGCCACACCATGACGGGTCACATGCACAAGAACAAGGCGCGCTGGAGCCGCCTGCGATACGCAAACACTCCTTCAGACTCACAAGCAGAAGAGCCTGAAGGGGAAGGAGGAGGAGGAGGAGGAGAGGTGGAAGGCATCTCTTAATTTCCCTCCTATCTATTGAGGTGTTTGATCTTCCTTCGTAAACGAAGGAGAGGAGTGTGTATCAACCTCCTTGTTTGTCCTTCAGCAGTCTTTCTCCCACAGCCTGTTGTTCATAGGCTGCAGGGAGTGGGAGTCTGGCCTCCATTCATACGGAATGGCTCCCTCTGCTGGAGGAGAGGACTGTAGCACTGAGAGGGGAAAAATAAGGCGCAGAAAGATTGAACTTTCAGATGGATGGATAATCTTAGCAAATATTTGCCAATTTGAAAAAGACATGCCTCGTTCTTATCCCCTGTGAATTGGAGCGTTTATTTTTGATGGCAGAACACGGTATAAATGAATTTGCACAATGCTGCTTGAACAACGAAGACATTAAACGAGTCAGCTGGACTGTGCTGGAAAAGGTGATGAAATGAATGGAAGAAGAAAAAGAAGAATATTTCCGCCTTGCTTTTTAAACAACACAAACTCTATTAAACTCTTTTCACTTTTTTCTCTTTTTGTACAGCTTGCACTTCTATTAGATGCTCTTTCATACAAGTGTCACTTCTACTTTTCACTGAAGTGCGTTTTTAAAGTTGGTATGTCAAGGTACTATAAACTTTACAACATTTCTCTATTAACCGTGTAACTTACTGACTCGTACAACTACTGACTGACACAAAGTGGCTTGAACGCTGATGTCAAGTGTCAGCTGGATGTTTCTGAACTCGCCAATGTTGAAAATACAAACCGAAGCCATGTTTTTAAAGTGTTTGTGTAGACACGGTATAATATGTACATACTTTAATGTTCAACCTCAGCACTTCACATGCCAAAATCTAAGTAATGTACATTTAACTCGTTGCACTTGTGTGACCTTTGCAACAACTCGTTTGGTGCATTTATTTATGGGATATGCTCACTTTACCAGCTCATATACAACACAGCCTTAACAGCAAATGTCTGTTAATCTTATGTTTTAATGATGTTTTAACCTTTACTGGTTTTTACAGTGTCTGCGTGTTTTTCTTCAGCCATACCAGCGTACTGTAACTTAACTCACATGTCCAAACACTACTCCAGCCTGCTTACTGTTTGATCTGGAACAGTCTCAGGGTCAGATTGGGTGTTTCCCCAGTGAGCATTTGCAAGTCGCCAATTCACTGTTCTGAGAGATGCCCTCACTGCTGTCCCTCTCCAAGGCTTTTATAATTCCTTCTTCTTACATTTGCTACAGTCACTGTGTGCACATCATGATCTGCCACATTCATACTTGGGTCTATTTGTGATTGCAAATACCTCCATGTCTAATATTTTCATACGATACGATACCATCATTCTTTATATAATAAATAATATAAGATATATTTAATTCATGGTCAAAATTGTACTTTTACATCTATGTTATTATCACCCGTATGAAGCTGATATAAATGATATGTTAAACAAAGCCTATAAAGAGTTTGTATAAACTGTTTGGTCAAATGTATAAAGTGTTATTTTGACCACTTTGATCTATCGTTGATGTTGTCACGTTCTGTCAGGGCCGAGGCTGTGTACTGTTACACGATGCTAACAGAAGCTGTAGTTGAGCTTTATGATTCAAACAACCCAGCAAACACTGTATAACACACACTGATATCCCACATATATATATATACTTATCTTGAATAAAAGTGTAAAATATATATACAGTATATAATATCAATGAACTCAGTGTTTTGAATGAGTTTCAGTGCAATAAGGTTAAGTCACTGGTGAGTTGTAATAAAGTGACCATATTCAATACTTCCTATAGCTCTGGTAAAGCATGTATGTCTTCACTGTAACTGGTTAAGCTGACACTCCTAATGTAAGCACCACTGTAGTGCACACTGTGGTCATTATCTCACAGGACTCATGTACCAGCCGTTATTAACCATGAATCATCTCTGTGTGTGAAACCTAAAACATCAATATGTTGTTATTTCTAAGTGTAAACAAACTGAAGTTAAGACTAGGGCCTCGTGTGGCGTTCAATACCTCTCACAACCGGCACTGATGCAGGGTCATTAAAACAGAGGCCTACTGGTTTCACAATAACAAGTGTATACTATATGTGTTAATACAGTTGTGTATGCTGTAGTGATTATCCTACCATATTCACTATATTTATCATCTTGTTAAAAAAATATTGTCTCCTAAAATCTGAGAATTTACTGTAATGGCTAAAAGGCATTTGTTATATACAGTACCTTGTAATCGACAAAAATGGCGGACATTTCTTTTTAACCAGAAATCCCAATATATCTGTAAACTATAAATATTTGTTACGCATTATATAGTGGGGGTATGTTCTCCCTTATCTTACCCAGTCTTAATGCATGTTCAAAAGTAACCACTGTGCTCAAACGCTTCATTCTGTGGTGCAGTTCCACCTCAGTTTTAACTGTGTTGTCCAATACTATAATGTCAATCTTCACACATATTTTAGGTATGGTAGTCGGTTGCCTCATGGTTTGAAAGACGTTCATCCCAGTGCCAAATTACACAGAAGTAATTATAAAGTATTCTTTTTGTTTTTGGCCCACGTTTGTTTGAGTCAATGAGAAATATAGATGTATATTTGTTTCTGTATTTTGTTAATTTGTTTTACAATGTCCATTTAGTGATGGATCTGGAGCTTTTAACTGTTTCACCTGGTCGTCGTGATCCAGTCGTTGTGGAGTTGTAACATTTCCATTTTCTCTGGATACTGTAGGCACATTTTGTCAATGTTCGCTTTTCAAGGTAAAAGCTCATTCTTGACTGGCAGTTTATAAATGTATGTCCAAACAAAGTTGATGTGTTTTCTTCAGTTGTCTTTGAGATGAAGATGTTTGTCTTTCCATTATTATCACATTTAGCATGTGTCTAAGCACAGATAGCTTCTTATAGCAGCAGAAAGCTTTCGTATTACCAGCTACATTTTAGATTGATGTCTTAAGGTTAAGTATATATTGTTGTTCATATTGTTAAAAAATTCTCATAGAATTTCAAATGAAGCCAATGATGTCCACATTTGATACTGGTATTGGTGAGTTTATGGACATGCTTACCATCTGACACTTCAACTGTACAATCCAGTTCTGACACCTCACCTCTGAGCACTGTGAACTTATCAAATAAATATTTTTCAATCAACATTCAACGTGTTGGATATCCTATGTGTAGTGTTGGGTGGAAATTGACTGAATTTAGATAAATGCAAGAGCTTGATTTCAAAGAACACATGTTTGACCACTAGAGAGCAACAGTGTCTATGAATGAGAAGCTCCGTGTAGGGGGGGGGGCATCATGGGTGACTCTCCCTGCTGCCTTGTTTACAGTATAAATACAGTAGTTGACCTGTGAATCAACATGACGAGTCATTTGATGTAAGCTTAGCTAGGGGCCATGAGCTCATGTGTAAACAGTTGTTGAAAGACGGGCTAAAATCTAACATCTTAAAGTTGCTCTTAGTTTTAGTTTGCAGGACAAACAACATGAAGCTAAATGAGTCGCACTGTTGATTCGTGAAACTGGAATATTGCAGGGAGCGTGCTCATATTTTAAAACACAGGAGGTACATTAAAACAAATATTTTAGACGAGTGGAAATGAACGTCGAGGATTAATGTAGATTTATGATTTAAAAGAGGAGAGTAAAGCTATAGTGTAAATAAAGAGCTGAAAGGAGGGAAAGCACAAAGATAGTGTAGTGAGAAGAGAGGTGCTGTGTTTCCCTCCTCATTTGCATATATCTGATTTGCAATGCAAATGAGGCTCGTAGATGATGACAGTACTTATGGTTGGTCACCTATTCAATTATATTACACTCAACAGTTACATTTTGCTAAACTTTATCTTTTCGAGTGCCATGGGCCTTATTTAAATGCTACAACTCAACTTCATTCACCCCTGAGACTTTCTTAGTATGACTTGAGGTAAATGAGAATACAGACAGACGCATCATAAAAGTTCAGTTTTGAAGATTTAAATCTGTTCATCAGAGCATTACATCTTACATCCATTTATGTTTATGATTCTGTCTCTGTGTTTCTATGTCTCACACACACACACACACACACACACACACACACACACACACACACACACACACACACACACACACACACACACACACACACACACACACACACACACACACCTACACACACACACACACACACACACACACACACACACACACACACACACACACACACACACACACAATTCCCCTCATTCATTCAGCAGTCCTCAAGCATGTGTCACTGTAAATATTGACACTGCAAACAAAGCCCCTCTGATGCCCCTTAAATGACACTAAGCCAACCACTCCCATCATATCGATAACCATCTACCTTCCAAAGCAAACCAGTAAAAGGCACCTTACGTGACATTTTTCGCCGGTAGCTTATAATTACATAACATTTGTCTGATACTTTTATCCAAAGCGACTTACAATAAGTGCAAGATTCAAACTCAGAACAACAAGGAAAGAGCAGATGTATTCACTTCTAGCAAGTCTTACCATTGTAAGTGCTGGTGAATTAGTTACACGCCCTAAATGAAAAAAGGAAAGAGCTTTTTATTTTTGTTCTCAAGAATTTAATAACCAAGGTACAATTGAAACGGATGCTTTTACTGTACAACATGGGATACACCCTCCCAAAATGTCAAGTGAACTCTAAAAAAACCCTCCACTGCTCTGAGATGAAGAGCAAAGGTATGTGTAGAAAGTGAAAAATGAAACTTGTGGTGTATGTGTGCTTTGTCTGCCTCATTCTTTCTGTCTGGCTACTGTGCTCTGCACCGAAAGGGTTAATCTCCCATTGTTAGTCCCTGCTATATCGGCTGTGTATGCTTTCTTTCTCTAAATAAGTATTAATTCAGTTCAATGCAGGTCATTTCCAATAGTCCTGTAACACTTTTTAGCATGTGTCTGTTATTCTGTCCAAAACCCTGACCTTTAGCAAAAAGAAGGACAGCGTGTGATACATCTCTCACTCTCCTTCTCTTTTCCCCACACTATTACCAACTACATAAAGTACAACATGTCACAATAAAGACCACCAAATGTACTCGCTATTCTTCTGTCTATTTCAGAAAAAGAGGAACTACTGTAGCCCTCCACAGCGCCTGCTGTGACTTGGGGGGAGTGGGGCACGCCAAAGTCAGAAACCAAGGTGCCCCTCTCGTTTGCCCTGTTGTGACCGCACAGCAAAAAGAACACTGAACCTAAAAGTAGCCTAATCCTGTGCCGAACAGAGGTGCCCCTTGTTCATCGTTGTTGGCTCTATCGCTTAGAAAGTCTGTGCAAAAGATGTTCAAGGATTACCTAACATTTTTTTTTTTTACATATTAAAGAAGCTGCGCTGCCCCATCTGAATGCGTGCCCTTTATCAATGATGACATGTTTAAAGTAATAGCTTTCTGAATCTGCATGGACTTCCTAACTGACCCAGGAAGTACTTCATGTCATTGTAATATCTTCAAAGCTTTACTTTCAAACTATTGTCGAGGATTAAAAAAAGGGCTTAACATTGAGTATTTGATATGACCAGTGTGCATACATCCTAGCAGGGAGAAACTGTCTCAAGCTCAATGATGAGAACTGTAAAGCCTATGATCTGATGTTTATTATGACAGATGAATTAGTTCTGTGTGTCACTTAAATCACGGATGTATCAAATAGAGAGAAACATATATAAAAAGATGCACAACTATAGTGCCAATGAAACAGTGGAACATGTAGGTGTACATCTATTAAAGCTAAAGCTACTTATTATAAAAAAAATTAAGAAATAATTGTGACAAAATAAAAAATGAAGGCACGCTCTAATATCGTGAGAATGATTATCATCAGACGGTAACAACAAACAATTATTTTAAAAATTCCATCTATGTTTTTCTTTATAAATCGCAACTAAATTGTTTTTTTTGTAATGATTAAAAGTCCCTTTTTTATACAGTTTACATACAGTAATCTGTTTCACACTGCACTACCTCGCTTCATTTCAGTGTCTCTGCTCAGCAGGTGGTTTCCAAGCAGCTCTTTGTGTTGTGGAATGACTAAAACATAAACTTAGGGGAAATAAAGGGTTAATTTGTCATGCAGTAATGACATGCAACACCCACTCATTCACACATTCTCTGCAAACAAATACATGATCATTATCCAGTTGCAAAACCTGTTTTAACTCTGGACATCATCTTTTCACCGAAGGATAGTAGACGGGTAGCTAATGAGACGTGTGTGTGTGTGTGCGCACGTGTGCATGTGTGGGTACTTAAAATCTTATCTTACTTTCTTAACCCTATACTTCTGCTGTTACTCTGACTAAGTGATACACAACCCTTATGTACTGAAGCACACCTGCCACATTTCACCTGCTCCATTTGTGTGTGTGTGTGTGTGTGTGTGTGTGTGTGTGTGTGTGTGTGTGTGTGTGTGTGTGTGTGTGTGTGTGTGTGTGTGTGTGTGTGTGTGTGTGTGTGTGTGTGTGTGTGTGTGTGTGTGTGTGTGTGTGTGTGTGTGTGTGTGTGTGTGTGTGTGTGTGTTTGTGTGTGTGACAATAATGGACTGTACATCTCAGCGCAGTCATTTGTGTTTTTACTTTGTGGTGATGTTGCCTTCTCGCAGGAGCTAATGCGTGTTTATGCATACACATTTTCTGGCTGCTTGCAGGAGTTTGCATACTGCAAATATGTGTAGGAACCATGTACAGTGTATGGTAGGAACATGTGGGCAGACAAGAGAGCTTTTAGCATACGAAAAGTACATGATGTACATGGGGGTCCTCAGTGTTATCTGACAATTTGACAGTATTATCAGTAACAGATTGTCATGCGAGTGTCTGCGTACTGATTGCACCGAGGGTCTGGTTAGATGTTCTTTGACTGTATCGCTCATTATCACACACTCACAAGTGTGTTTGCAATGTGTCAACAAAAACACGAGTGGGTTGTGTATGGTTTCTGGTCAGTTCCTGATGTTTATGTTATTTGAATCTATACCCTGCTATTGACCTTTGCGGTACAACAACTCTATCTACTTTATATACAACAATTCTGTAATTAAATCATTAAATAAATGAAGTTGCACTTCAATGGAGTCTCAAATCAAAGCATTTATTCAGATTTTGAATCCCTGTTTTGGGTCCAGCTCCATAAATGCTGGATCCTACAAGTCCCATGATGCCACTGAATAATACAATAAGATGGCATCATTTTAAGGTATTTTAGTCATTCTTCATACTTATGAAATCTCCCTACAAGATGTTATTTAACTATGTTCCAAGGCTGAGTTGCACTCAATCATGTTTAAAATTGGTGTGGTCCCCACAAGTTTTTATTATAAAAATGCATGTGAGGTACACAATATTACCTGATATTTTTTACTTGGAACTCAATTGTAAATACTTCAGGTATAAGCTTTTTATAGTTTTGTTTCCCAGAGTTATTGATGCTTCAGTGCTGCTGGTGGCCCTAAAAATCATTCTAATGGGGACCTTTTAGTATTTTATCAGCATGTTTTTTTCTTACTGTATACATAAAGCCGAATCGCCTCTGGTCTGTGCAATTCCTCTTCAGGCCCTCTTATATCAGCAGCTTCCTGTAAGTCACGTCTCCTCTTGTTATTACAAGTACAGTCCAACCTGTTCAGCCTGTTCCGTTGGCTCGGCAACATTGGGAAAATCATACTGCGATAAAATACACAATTGCATGGGCTTATTATTATTGTTGCTGCTAGAAACAAGGCGTTTGGTGTGGGATTAAACCATGCGTGCCAGAGTTTTAATGTTAGATTTAGGACATGTATGTGTTAACTGTAGGGTTGTTCATGGTACTTTTAAAGAAAAACTATATTTAAATGCAGAAATTGTCCCCCCAAGAGATTCAAGATTTAAAAGTTTGTTGTCATAACATGTACACAACTCCGGTGTGATTACGTATGTTTGAAAAACTTAGATGGCAGGTTCCTCAGCAGTGCAATTGACAAGAGAGCCGTAAGGTAACCTTTTTGTTTACAATTTACTCTATAGCATTTTGTTTTCAGATATTGAAAAATGTTGTGTTTCTGCATCATGGATAGGACTAAACTACAGGTTATAGTCTAAACTACAGCAGAAGCTAATTAAACTAACTAGTGTAAAGGGATATTTCTTCACTGAACGTAGATTGCAACCAGGGCAGACTGCTTAAACATGAGAATGTTATGTAGTCTTTTGATGATCCTATAGACTCCTTAATTACCCAAAATAGAGCAAAATTAACTTCAAAAGTGTTCAAACTTACAGACCAATTGGCCACAGGGCTGACCCTAACATTTGCATATTCAAAAGGTCACCATTGAATTCCAATAGGCTTGATTTACATATTTTTGGAATGTGACTGTTTCCTCGTTACTTTTGTTTGGCTCTGCAGATTTATCATTGCTAGCTAGACTTCTTACTGAGCTAAACTATTATAGAATAGCTCTGCCTTCTCAAATATGTGAAGACAAATAAAACAAATTGTATAACAAATTGCCGTGTTGCTAATTCTGAGGAAACATATTGTCACCATAACCAGCTACAATGACCTAGTAAGCACACAATGGAGCGGAAATTGGTGCAATAATTAATAGGTAAATAATTTCAATAGGAACCTATAAACACTTTTAACAGGAAGGTAGAAGTACTGGATGAATGGTTAAATATTTGATTTGAAGTACTGATGAACAAATAATGATCTAACATTAATGACATTAATTGTGGGCTTAAAGTTAAGTAAAAACTGTCAAAATGGGTAGAGAATAATTATATAAACAGTAAGAAGAGTTATTCATGAGAAGCTGAACTTTCTAGCTAAAAGTGATGCAAAATGTAACAAACCCACAGTATTAAAATAGAAAGCACTCAATATTCACTTTAATATTGATAACAGTATTAACATCCACAGCGGTTATTTTATTCTGCAAAAAACATGCAACCTGAAAAACATAAGTCTTGTACCCTGACCTTAAAATGAGGGTCATGTGAGTGAAAGCAAAGACAACAACATCAAGGTATTGACCCCGCCAAGCATCAATTAGCAAAACAAACAAAGCAATCATCTATCAACGATGAACCTGCGAACAAAACAAATGACACCGAGAAAATGTTCTATGTCAGGAACCTGCCCCGAGGCTTTTTCGGGTGAGGTACACTGGCAATATCATCGCATTGTTTCTGCTATTAAGTAATGAAAACACAGAAGCCTAACGTGTGTGTCTTTGAAGCTTTTTTCTACATGCATGTTTGCGGTTGCAGTGCATGAATGAAACACTCCTATATTCATTATAATCAGGCAATTATCAGCATGTCCAACAATCTAATCTAAGACCTCCTCAAGACATCCTCTTTACCAACTGAACTTATTCCTGGGAAGTGATTCGGGAGTCTCCCAGAAGAGGGGAATTCTGTGGGGGTTTGCTCTCCAAAGTTACACCCTACTCTCCCATGCATCTCATTTGACTTGCAAATATCTATGCAAATCTGCTGTGCCAGTGAGTGGGTGACAGGGAGACGTGGGTGTACTAGCATGCTCCATCTTGCCTCCTCAGAGATGGAGTTGCTTTTTAAATGAAAATACACCCGGGAGATATGTTTAATTTTGCATAGAAGATTGGATTAGGGATAAACATGAGGTTGTGTGTGAGAGTGTGTGTTCATTGAGTGGACCCTGTTGCATCACAAAAGAATGAGTGACACATGTACCTTCCTCTTTCTGGTTGCAAAACAACTCTCTTCTCGTTCTTTTTCCTCACGTGTGTGTGTGTGTGCATCTTTCTTCATTCATATGCGGCCTCTAGTAGTAAGCAGTGCTGGTAGTGTGAGGAAGTTGTCAAAAAGAGGGGAAGTGTGTAGTAAAAATATGTCAAGATATTGTTCACCTTATTGAACAAGAATTTCCCCTTTTTCTCTTCCGTGTGTGTGTTTGTGTGTCTGTGTGTGTATTGCAGAAAGAGGGATACACCCATACTGTTATACATATTGAATAACCCAATATTGCTTTTGTAGTTGTTCCTCATACATCGAACTTCCTCTCAAAAAGTTCTTCATGAGGTGATTATCCGATAATACACGGGTGATTTCCCCCTTTTTTCGTGTTTTTTTGTTTGTTTTTTTCCCAAACCGCTTCCTAGTAACTTTACTTCCCAAAAAACACACTCTCTGAAACTTTAAACCTGACCCCTGCTGACCTCCCCCGAGAATGAAAGAAAAAAAGATCTGCTGCAAATTTACAAGAAATCAAGTACGCTGGCAGGTGTGTGAGAACATGCTTTAAAGGTGTGAAATCATAGTGGTAGCATCACAAATCTACTAACATAGTGAGATAGATGGGAAATTGTGGTTATGTCACTCAGCATTGCGCGGCTTGCATCACCAGGCGTGTTGCTCGTCAAAAGCTCATGTATGCATGTGTGTGTGTGTGTGTGTCAGTGACCCAGGAAGCTTTGCTGTGTCTCTCTTATACTCTTCCCCCAGCTGATATGTCTCACTTCCTGTCGTGTTCTCCTGTCCACTCTCTCTGCGTCCGTTCATCCAGACTCGAGTTCAGGGGGACGATTTCGGTTTCCTTGTGTTTTCATCTCCTCATCACGAGGCTTATAGACATCTGCTGTTTTGTCATCTCAGTGTAAGTGTGTGTTTCCTCCGCTTCATTCATTGACCTCTCTGTCCTCACACAGGTCCAACAGTTTGGACACATGTTCTCTTAGCTTGCTTTCCTTTCTACCCGTCTCTATGCTTTGCTGTCTGATTGGCTTTCTGTCTCCATGTTATCATGCCTTAAAAAGTTCAAATTAAAAGCATTGATGTTTATATTCCGTCTTAAAGTGACTTTAAAAGTAGGATAGGGGTTACATTATTTTGGGATCAAATAATTGAACCTTGAATGTATATATATAATATATACATTAAAAGTTATGCTTTTACTTTGCTTATAAATGTGTTGCATTTCCAATGTCTCTTTAAGTTAGGAATATGGAGCAAAAGATATTGGTTAAAGGCACCCAGGTTTGGCTATGGTCGACTCAGAGATCAGTATTTTAAACAGAATGTCGAAAGAGTGTTCTTCCTTGTTTTCAAGCTCATCATGTTTCCCTTTCTCTTTCTGGGAAATGGAGAGGAGAAGAGAAATGAGGAAGTTAAGAGGAATTACTGTATCTCCTTTTTTAATTTGCATATAGTGTTGTTGATATCAAGATGTGCCAAAGTGATGTTTATATATTTATAACCTAACAGACACATACAAGTCTGCACTAATCAAGAAACAGGATTCAATGGATTTCAGAAACTTAAAATGTGCATTATTTATCAGATAAATGTGTGCTGTTATCCTCAGTTCATCATGCCTTGCCTCTAACAGCAGTCTTCCTGTGTTGCTCAATGTACTCACTATAGAATAATGACACCATTGCTTTATGGAAATCCCGCCAAAACTCTTGTCGTACACGGCTAGACTTAAGTTCAGGTTCCCTATTGTTAACTTATACTGTATCTGAATTAATGACACATTTGTTGTTGAGACATAATCTTTTGGACCGTCTCATTGACATCAAAATAATAAAACAGTAATTTTAACACCAGTGAGCGCTGAGCTTCAGCCTGCGATGTTCAAACCAACAGATAAAGCCAGAAATCTAGGTGTAGTCATGGACTCTGACCTGAGTTTCAACAGTCACATTAAAACAGTGACTAAATCAGCCTACTATCACCTAAAGAACATATCTAGGATTAAAAGACTAATGTCACAGCAGGATTTGGAAAAACTTGTCCATGCTTTTATCTTCAGTAGACTGGACTACTGCAATGGTGTCTTCACAGGTCTCACTAAAACATCTATTAGGAAGCTGCAGCTGATTCAGAACGCCGCTGCTCGAGTCCTCACTAACACTAAGAAAGTGGATCACATCACTCCTGTTCTGAAGTCTTTACACTGGCTTCCTGTGTGTCAAAGAATAGATTTCAAATTACTGCTGCTGGTTTATAAAGCACTGAATGGTTTAGGCCCAAAATGCATTTCTGACCTCCTGCTAAATTATGAACCATCCAGATCTCTCAGGTCTTCAGGGACTGGTCAGCTTTCTGTCCCCAGAGTCAGAACTAAACATGGTAAAGCAGCGTTCAGTTATTATGCTCCAAATATCTGGAACAAGCTCCCAGAAACCTGCAGGTCCGCTGCAACTCTTACTACTTTTAAATCCAGGCTGAAGACCTTTTTTTTGTCGCTGCTTTTAATTGAACTATTCATATCTTAAACTGCACTGTAACTTTTATCCATGTAATTTTTCTTTTAATGTTTTAAATGTAAACTTAATTAATTTCTCCATGACATTTATGAGAGGGACTGCTCGAAAGTAGGATATTTGGGATATCCATCGTAGCCAGGGTTTACGATCAGTTTTTAGGCGAGTTGTACTGAGGAACAAGTATCACAGCACCGACGGGTGAAACATAGTGTTTTGGTAACACGGGGTGTTCAGGTAACACTTAAAGACTTTGTTATGGAACGCAAAGCAGAGTAGGGGGCTAGTACACCCTCCTGAGGGTCCGATTGTGGATGTCATGCGAGCATAACATGGTGAAAACCATCAGTCTAAATTAACAATTGGGACGGAAATGTTCGGATTTCCAAAGGGAGGTTCTGTGAATAAATAAAAAATCAAGAACCGAAATAATTGAACTATTCATATCTTAGACTGCACTGTAACTTTTATCTTTTAATGTTTATTTTATAAGCTTTTCTTTTTAATGCCTTTATCTGAATGTCTTTCATTTTTGTAAAGCACCTTGAATTGCCTGGTGCTGAAAGGTGCTATATAAATGCACATTTTAGTGAATGAATCTTACATGGGTGCGACACTTTCACAATGACAACCGACCACAGACAGATGGATAAACACCTATCAAAGTACTTCAAAGCACCTCTGTGGTAATTCCCGTCACAGTTGTGTTCTTAAGGAGCATATTTTCCATGATGACACACACACACACACACATGTTGAAAACAATGGCAGAATCGCTGTCACGGATGATAAATATCCATTGTATTATGGATATCTACAATAATTTCTGCGCTGTTCAACGTTGGAAACTCAATGCTGATTCCCTTAGAGAAGATAATGGTTTACTGTAAATCATGTGACTTCAAGGAAAGTCCTTCACTTGAATCGGCTGGACGAGTTTGATAAGTAAGATTTGGCAGGCGATGTGCTATAGAGACACTCATGTCTTGGAAGATTTGATTGTTAACACTTCTTTAAGACGCCTTTATTCAGAAAAGGTGTAAACACACTGCACTTTCAGACAGTTTGAGACAGAGATGGGGACTCGAGTCTGCGACTCGGACTCGAGTCGTACTTAAGTCGCACACACAGAGACTTGAGACTTGACTTGGACTCGTGACCAAAAGACTTCAGACTCGACTTGGACTCGTGTGTTGGGACTCGTGAACAATCATTGTGTTTTCTATTTTTGGCGTATTAAAGGTGGGGTAGGTACATTTGAGAGAAACCGGCTCGAGATCGCTAGAATTTGAAAATACACAACCGGAGATAATCTGCTAGAGGCTGCTACTTCCTTATAGAGCCCGCCTCTTCAAACACACACGAACGTGCACATGACCAATGAGGGCACGAGATAAGTTTGTGCCCAGATGGAAGGCTGACAGGCAGGTCGGCCATCCAGTTACTTTAGCCGGGCTCATTACGCAGACGTGCGCGCCTCTGTTACTACCTCGTAGTAACACCATGGCGACCGGCGGCACACCTGCGGCTGTACCGCTTGTAATTAGCTACAAACAAACACTTCGAACAAAACGCCGGCGGCACCAACAAAAGGAGCGCACACTGCAAAGTCTGCAATATCAAAATCAAGGATGCTGGCGCAACAACGTCGGATTTCATCAGGCACTTGAAAACTCTCCCGGAGAGGTCAGTCACATTAACGCATGGACGGTTAGCAAACATGTTTAGCTCAGCATCAGCTACGTAATGTTAACTTAGCTTGCTAATAGCTTTGTAACTGAATATTTGAAAAGATGAGTGAATGTTTTCTTGTCACACTTGTTTGAGTTGAGTGGCGTTGACATCCAACTCTTGACATGACATAAAAAAGGTCGGTAACGTTAATCATTACGTTCCGCTGCCACCATCTACTGGCTAACGTTAAACGTAGAAAAATACATAGTTACATACATAAATACATCTGTCTGTTTATAGGCAGGTTACAGGTTTATTGTTGACCACGTAACGTTAATGTTACAGGTTTATCAGGTTACCATGACACTGGCTTTGAGTGAGAGGATAGAGGAATATGTTTATTAATAGTAGACTTAAAAGATGTCATTAGAGACCCAGTGTAATTAAACAATACGGTTGCAGAGGTGCAGTATAGAGCTGTGCAGTATTCTTAACAGACTGGATAGCAGCAGACAATAGAAGGCTTATTACAACCAGAAGAAACATGAGACTTTTATTTTTTTAGAGACTTGAGACTTGACTTGGACTCGTGACCAAAGACTTGAGACTTGATCAAGTCTCACAACACAAAGACTTAAGACTTGACTTGGACTTGCAAAAAAAGACTTGTGAACATCTCTGGTTTGAGATATACTTTATTAAACGAAAAGAGGCCTGAATGTTTAAATAGCAAGGAGTAGTGCCTTAAAATATATGTTGTAGGAGTAAAAATGTGCTGTATTTGGTCAAATGAAAGTAAAAAAAACATCAATGACTCAAGGATGATTAGAAACCCAGTGACGTAAGAAAAGAGCAGATAGAAAAGGGAAAGGGCAAAGCAGAGCACAGGTGGCATGTACAACCAAAACCCCAGAATCAGGCCGAGCGAGATCAGGCGAGAGTTTCCTAACACCGCTGCGAGTCCTGACATGATGCCTGATGGTGACACAGCGCTAAGGATGGGATCGTAGAACAGGGAGTGAGACTAGACCCAGAAAAACGGGATTCCACTCTCACTCCCTGCTCACAGGACAACATACCTCTCCCGATAATTTCCCACGAGAAAAACCTCCAGCGTTTTTTCGGTCTAGGATAAGGAAGGGGGGGAAAAGACAGAGATATTTAGACAGATACTAAATGCAGCAGCATGGGAAGACTAGGGGCATGTTTTGATGTATTACAGGTGGGGGTGGGATTAAGTGTGAGAAAAAACATTAGATAGGCATCGGCTGGCCATCTTTGGACCACAAGGTTTTCACAACTGTCTCAATGCCCAGCGGTTGAGTTAAAACATGAGGATGAGAAGCCAGGAAAACACAAAGTCAACACAAGTGGTTAAATAAATACACTTGAGCAGACAAATAGACTCATTGGGACCAAATGCCAGGGTGCGGTTCATTCTCCTGCTAATTCATGTGACCCACCCGGAATTGCCTGTGATGTGACTTTTTTAAAAGTCTTATTTCCTTCTTCCTCTCAACGCCTCCATCCATCCCTCCCTGTCTTTGGTTTGGAGGATGAAGTCATAGCTGTCAAACCTGTTTTTTGTCTTCTTTTATCAGCTGGATCTGGAGGGATTTGTTTCCTTCACCACCTTTTCTTTAAGAGATATACAGGTGAATGACTATAAATGTAGTTTATTAGACCTTTAATCCTTCAATGTACTGTATGCCACATTATGTATTTACTTACTGTAAGGGGTGAGTTCAAACGTGGGTTGAGAGCACCTGTTTAGCAGAGATGCCCTCAAACCAGGTTAAAAACTGTTCGTGACCCCAACCTTTGACCCCTCTGTGAAGGGAGCAACTGAAATAAGAACTTTACATACGAGCACAACAGAAACATGATTAGCTCATATGTTTCTAACTTTTTAGCTGCATGTGCTGCAATGTGTAGTTTTCCTTAAAACGTATCCTGTGAGAAAGATGAGAGTAGGATTGTTACAATGATGGAAAACATATTCGGATCCTATTAAGCTCATTTTCAGATTTCATATTTGTATTTTGTGCATGCCATCTACTGATACATGTTTATGTTCAAAAAGGTATTTATTTTTCCCATACTGCCTGTGCTGCAGCACCTCTTTTCACCCTCTGTTTGAAACCAGAGCCCAGTCTGCTCTGATTGGTTAGCTGCCTGGCTCTGTTGCGATTGTGATTAGAGATGTCTGGGCCCTTAGCCTATCACCTACAATGTGTTGGAGCGCGACCCAATAGAAGCGCAAGTGTTTTGTGATGTCATTATGTTGTGGAAGTAAACAAAGGACTACAATTGAGGCTTTTCAAGTGTGTGGAAGAGAAACTCCCTCTCGAGGAAACTGTATAGCCTTTGCTGATATTTTAGATTCACAAAAACCTATAACACTCGGGAAAACCCCAAAAACGCATAATAGGGCATTTACGCCAACGCCACTCATTAAAGCACTAGAGTACTGAATATTTACATTATATTTAAAATCTTTATTATTTGAAATATTATTAACTGATAGATAACTGACTAGTAGCTATTGCTGTCATGAAATGTCATGAAAAGAATATCACTTTTCCCACTGAAATGTATAGAATTATAAAGAATTGCAAAATGTAAATATATTCAAGTACAAGACCTCATAATTCAGCTTAGATACTTTAATTAGATTAAAGGTACTTAGTTACTGTCCCCACTGGATTGTTGTATTGTCATGAACATTTTTTAGGACAAATAACCTCTTTTTTCTGCCACAGTGGAAATGTGTGTCCGAGCCAAGAAGAAACTTTCCATCATTGCGCTGAGTTACTCTTTGCATAACATTTGCATAGTTTTGCATTCTACTGTGCTGCTTGCCAAGTTATCCATTCAGCTCTATATTTGTAAAGTATTGTGTTTTCTTTTTCGTGTGCCTGAAGGTTTACATTATGATATGAAGTAACTCTCAAACCAGATTTTTATCAGGTGGCACCTTCTCTTCCCTCGGGTGACTGACAGGTTGTGGTAAATTCCCCAGGGTGGGTACATTGCGGACCTGAGGCTTAAAGGATCTTTTTTCTTTTTTGCTGCTTCATCTCTTGAGCAAATACAAGCAAAAGTAACTTTTAGGCGTTTGCACGGCTACATCCTGTTCCAGAGAATCCCCCCCCACACACACACACACACACGCACGCACACGCACACACACACACACACACACACACACACACACACACACACACACACACACACGCACGCACACACATACCATGTATACATCACTTCAGAGGACATTACATTGACTTACATGCATTTCCTGGAGACTTATCCTAACCTTAACCATAACCAACACATGCCTAACCCTAACCCTTACCCTTAACCTTACCCTTACCCTAACCCTAATCCTAATCCTAACCAAGTCTTCACCCTAAAATGAATGATTCATGGGGACCTCCAATTTGTCCCCATAAGGGAGGCGAGTCCCCACACGTGACTGTGTAAACAGATTTAGGTCCCCACAAGTATAGTAATGCTAGGCCACACACACACACACACACACACACACACACACACACACACACACACACACACACACACACACACACACACACACACACACACACACACACACACACACACACACACACACACACACACACACACACACACACACACACACACACACACACACACACACATCCACCCCTACCACAGCATGCACAGTAAATTCCACATAATGGTAAAGACAAATCCTTTTTCAATATTGTTTCTCTTTACTGAATGGGTCAGTTAGATGTTGTCCATCTCCTGCATTGGGCTTTTTTCTTTAACTTTCAAATGACCAGACACACTACTGGTTTATATGTTGGATTCAGGGTTGAACAAACCAATTCAATTTGAGTTATTGCATTTTATAAATGTTCTTTAAAGCAGAAGTCTTTGAATTAAGTTTGACTTTAGGAAGAAATCTTTTGGAACAGCCAAAAAACACAAAATGTCTTCCTTAGAGTCTTCTCTAAGAGAGTGTGGGGGGGGGGGGGTCCGCTGCAACTCTGACTACTTTTAAATCCAGGCTGAAGACTTTTCTTTTTGCCGCTGCTTTTAATTGAACTATACACATCTTAAACTGCACTGTAACTTTTATCCATGTATTTTTTCTTTTATTGTTTATTTTATTATCTTTATTATATTATATTTTAATGACTGTTTTTAAATGCCATTTTCTTAATGTCTTCCATTTTTTGTAAAGCACTTTGAATTGCCTTGTGTTGAAAGGTGCTATTTAAATAAACTTGCCTTGCCTTGCCTTCTCTGGTCAAATTGTTGAGGCTACTATCATCAAATCACAATATAATCTACCACTGGACGTTAGCTTTATAACTGTAATAAAAATGTAACCCAATACTATGTCCTTACTAACATATGTAGATATACAAATGAAAAAACGTCATGCTAACTGAATGCAGGGTAGCAGAATTCCCTTATAAATAGGAACATTTTGTTGGATTTAGTCGGAGAAGTGTTGGCATTTGACCTTAACAACATATTACGTTTATAAATCCATCACGGATGCAGTCTGTACATCAACTGAACTGAGGAGTGATGAGGAGATTAAAGTCAGCTAAGAAACATATTCAAAGTCGGAAATCAGAAGAGTCTTTGTTGAATAAAAGTGCAGTAATTCCAGTTTTGTTAATCCTTTTCAAACCACCAGAATAGCAGTTTTCATTTTTAAGCTCCGACGAAGCTCAGAAAAGAAACTCCTTTATCTTATATGAATAGCAAGAATGAGTACAAAATTGTAAATACGTTTAAGAAGAATGCATCACTGTTGAGGAACAGAAAAACTGGCAGGTGTTTTACACAGTTTGACAAAGATTTGGGTAAGAAACCCTGACTTTCAAAGTATGTTGTATTTTGTGAATTTACATCAAAAATATACAGTGACATAACTGTAACATTAAAGGATGTAGGATATTTTGTTAACGTTATAACTGCTACAACAACTTCCTTGTGACCCTATTTAGTTTCTGATGAAATGATACTCTACACTAAGTGCTGGCTCAACATCTGTGTACTGTGTGTGTTCAAGTGATCACGGGGCAATGTGCATGTTCAAACTTGTCCAGGATCGGCAACACCGACTACACCGTGTTGAATGTGTTTGTGTGTATACAGAGAAGCAGGTACTCATCCATCATGATGAGCACTTTTCTCATGTTACTGTTCCTTATGTTTATGATGTTTTGTCTTGATGTTTCTTCCTTCTCACTTCAAATAGGCCTCTTTTATTTGGTACCTGTTACTCCTGCAGAGCGACTGACAGCCAACTACCTAACAGTCCCATCAATCACACCATGTGATCATGTTGGCATACACCGTCAGTCCTACACCCATCTTCAACTTCACAACTTGCACATCCTGTACTTACTGAGGTGTGTAGAGAGAGAATTAGAAAGGGGCCTTTTTGCTGTGACACATGCAGACTCTTTTTCACTCTAACACATTACCAAGTGCCCTACGCAACATGCCCACACACTTTTTGTATGTGCAAGTGTGTGTGTGTGTGTGTGTGTGTGTGTGTGTGTGTGTGTGTGTGTGTGTGTGTGTGTGTGTGTGTGTGTGTGTGTGTGTGTGTGTGTGTGTGTGTGTGTGTGTGTGTGAGTTATCAAGGCCCTGTGTTTCCTGTTTTGCAATCCTCACCATGCCCTTCCAGAAAACGTCTGCCTCTCGCTGATTCAGGAGCAGCCAGTTTACTCTGCCCCCCTTAAATGAGGAAATTCAACACTTAGGCATACAAATATTAGTCTATATTCATTTGGAGCTTGACACACTTAAACACTTTTAATAAACCTTAAATAAATGGCTTTAGGGGAGTGTGCTGACACACAGGTTTATTAAGATCCCAATGCTTTCAAATGATCAAGTAGAACTGGATTTCGGGCTGCGATAAATACCAATAGAAAGATCTAAAGTCAAGTAAGATCATGCAAACTGACAATGCCGTGCAATTGATCGTCCCTAAAGCACTCCTCCGCTCAGGTACTCAATATAATCTCAACGGGACAACATTTTGGTATCAGAAGTGTTTTCTGTTTGTAGTGTGGAAAGCCAAACAGCCAAAACCCATATGCCAAAATACCGTCTTAGAACTCACTTTTCACTTTTTACAGCCTAAGAAATTAGCTTGTAAACTGCATGGCTGCATGGCTCTTTGAGGAACAGTTAAAGGTGGGGTAGGTAAGTTTGAGAAACCGGCTCGAGACACTTTTTGTTATATTCCATGGAATGCTCTTAACATCCCGATAGCAATGAATATCTTAAGTGCTGCAAAAAAATCCATGAAAAAATGTCATCTGTGGAAGCCGTAGTACTGTAAAAAGCACGGCCCGGCTAAAATAACTGGATGGCCGACCTGCCTGTCAGCCTTCCATCTGTGCACAAACTTATCTCGTGCCCTCATTGGTCATGTGCACGTTCGTGTGTGTTGGAGGAGGGGCTCTTTAAGGAAGTGGCAGATTTGTTCCGGTTGTGTATTTTCAAATTCTAGCGCACTCGAGCTGGTTTCTCCAAAATTATCTACCCCACATTTAAGTCGTAGATGTCGTTAAGTCAATTATCCCGTCTAAAGTTGCCATTCAGACTTAGCACTTACCAGCACAGAGAAGAGGAAGTCTTGGCTTGTATATCTGCTGGCCCTAAATATTGGCCTTAACTCTCAGAGGCTTATTGTTAACAGCCGATAATAGGTTTTGAGATATGCTCTTAATACAACTGTCAAGCGTTCTATTGTCATACAGCATGTTTGCAGTTATTGTTCTCTGGCTGACTTCCAGAATATAACGTATCAAAACATGAACCCTACAAATATTCATGTTAGGTCAATAAATATACATGTAAGACAGCATTTGTCTTATAATTCAATGAATAATTAATTAAGGGTTCCATTGTTAAATAAAACAGCAACTTTGACTGTTTAGCTTACATACTTTTTTACATTTTCAAACAGTATGTTCTCACTTTTACATACAAGAGAAAGAATGAGAACAAACAGATATTCGTGTCAAGTGTAATGCTATTTGGGCTAACAATGCCAGAGTTTCAACTTCCCCAAATCAAACAAAGAGCAGGATAGAGCTGTTAACGTTAGCCTTTAGCTGTGACACTGTCCAGGACTGCCTTCCAAACAGAAATACTATGCTGTGGATGTGATAGTGCTACACGCCGAGTTCCTGGTCATGTGTGGGTGGGGGTGTGTGTGTGTGTGTGTGTGTGTGTGTGTGTGTGTGTGTGTGTGTGTGTGTGTGTGTGTGTGTGTGTGTGTGTGTGTGTGTGTGTGTGTGTGTGTGTGTGTGTGTGTGTGTGTGTGTGTGTGTGTGTGTGTGTGTGTACCTGCGTGGGTGTGTACCTGCGTGGGTGTGTGTTTGCATATGAAAAAACTCCTTGTCCTGCAACAATCTGTCCAGAGGGCTGTGCACCTGCACTTTACAACTCACCCGACTGATGTGCCAACAAAAACACTCAAGACAACTCAGTCAGACCAAATACCTTTACGTGCTGCTCCTGTTACATGAAGTCGTGGGGGTTTCCTGTCCATGTTTATTACTACCATTTGTTGTATTATAGTGAATAATCAATTTATCAAAGGCCCTGCCCATTGGTGTGTTTCCCCTGGAGGCAGGTGTGTGCCTGTTTGCATATACAGTGGGGCAAAAGTTGCAAGTTCTCCCACTTAAAAAGATGAGAGAGGCCTGTAATTTTCATCCTAGGTACACTTCAACTGTGAGAGACAGAATGGGGGGAAAGAATCCAGGAAATCATTGTAGGATTTGTAATGAATTAATTGGTCAATTCCTCGGTAAAATAAGTATTTGGTCACCTACAAACAAACAAGATTTCTGGCTCTCACAGACCTGTAACTTCTTCTTTAAGAGCCTCCTCTGTCCTCCACTCGTTAACTGTATTAATGGCACTTTTTGAACTCGTTATCAGTATAAAAGACACCTGTCCACAACCTCAAACAGTCACACTCCAAACTCCACTATGGCCAAGACCAAAGAGCTGTCAAAGGACACCAGAAACACAATTGTAGACCTTCACCAGGCTGGGAAGACTGAATCTGCAATAGGTAAGCAGCTTGGTGTGAAATAATCAACTGTGGGAGCAATTATTAGAAAATGGAAGACATACAAGACCACTGATAATCTCCCTCGATCTGGGGCTCCACGCAAGATCTCACCCCGTGGGGTCAAAATGATCACAAGAACGGTGAGCAAAAATCCCAGAACCACACGGGGGGGACCTAGTCAATGACCTGCAGAGAGCTGGGACCAAAGTAACAAAGGCTACCATCAGTAACACACTACGCCGCCAGGGACTCAAATCCTGCAGTGCCAGACGTGTCCCCCTGCTTAAGCCAGTACATGTCCAGGCCCGTCTGAAGTCTGCTAGAGAGCATTTAGATGATCCAGAAGAGGATTGGGAGAATGTCATATGGTCAGATGAAACCAAAATAGAACTTTTTGGTAAAAACTCAACTAGACGTGTATGGAGGAGAAAGAATGCTGAGTTGCATCCAAAGAACACCATACCTACTGTGAAACATGGGGGTGGAAACATCATGCTTTGGGGCTGTTTTTCTGCAAAGGGACCAGGACGACTGATCCGTGTAAAGGAAAGAATGAATGGGGCCATGTATCGTGAGATTTTGAGTGACAACCTCCTTCCATCAGCAAGGGCATTGAAGATGAAACGTGGCTGGGTCTTTCAGCATGACAATGATCCCAAACACACCACCCGTGCAATGAAGGAGTGGCTTCGTAAGAAGCATTTCAAGGTCCTGGAGTGGCCTAGCCAGTCTCCAGATCTCAACCCCATAGAAAATCTTTGGAGGGAGTTGAAAGTCCGTGTTGCCCAGCGACAGCCCCAAAACGTCACTGCTCTAGAGGAGATCTGCATGGAGGAATGGGCCAAAATACCAGCAACAGTGTGTGAAAACCTTATGAAGACTTACAGAAAACGTTTGACCTCTGTCATTGCCAACAAAGGGTATATAACAAAGTATTGAGATGAACTTTTGTTATTGACCAAATAACAACCACCATAATTTGCAAATAAATTCTTTAAAAATCGGACAATATGATTTTCTGGATTTCTTTTTTCTCATTTTGTCTCTCATAGTTGAGGTATACCTAGGATGAAAATTACAGGCCTCTCCCATCATTTAAGTGGGAGAACTTGCACAATTGGTGGCTGACTAAATGCTTTTTTTTGCCCCACTGTATGTGAGTGTGTGTGAGTGACTGCAACCGGGAGTTCCCCTGAGAAGGGCTTTGCAATTCACAACTTTCATTTATCAATACCGCATATTGTTGGATGACTAAATGACTATATAGGATTAATTTTCTTAATGCGTTTAAACATCAAGTCAGGGATTTAAAGTTCAAAAATAAACGTGACAACCTCAGCATGCCTGACTGTTAACTGAGTGGTACAGTCATTCTGTACTCTAGCAAACTAGAGGTGTGGCCATCAGTAAGGGCTCTAGATGTGTTTGAGCGGAGTCAATTGTGGTCAAGAGAGGTCCCCACTGTGGTCAGATACTGGTTGTGTGAGTGTGTGTGGTACGATACATGCTTCAAACCCTGGACTTCCTATTCCATAGAAGCAGTGCTTCGAAGCTTGCTTCAAATCACGTGACATATGACGTCCGAAGAAGCAACTGCTTTATTTCCTGAATGAATCACTTGACCGGTTCGTGGTCCAATCACGCGATTCAATGCACTGCCTCGTCTCGATTCAGGTGACAGGTTGAAACGGTTTCGAATTTGAGCGCTTCAACACTTTATAACCGCTCTAAACAATGTGCAATGTTTGCGTTGTTGCTGTTGAGTTGTTGTTGGTATTGCATTTGTATTGGATCATTATAGAGCAAGCCAGGAAGAAAGATAGGTCATTCTGGCTCGGGAAACACTTCAAAATGTGGAGAAGTTGTGAACAAAAAGACAATTATGAGTATTAAAAGAAAAGTTCAACAGTTTAAAGAATAGTGGATAGAGCCGGCGGCCCACATGCGGCGACGTCCTCCGAAACTAGTTCAAATCCTGGAATGGATGACATTTTAATCATTGCCCGCTTTTCAACTTTAATACTTTAACTGATAAAAGGCCCTCCCCAGCCAAAGAAATGCCTTTAGAAAAATACAAAATAAAAAGAATAATGTAGGCTACCTCAATAAAGATCTTTGAGTGTTCCCCATCCCACATAATCACCCCCTGCCATAATTACACAAGCACACCCAACCAATGCCACATTTTCCAGCACTCAATAACCCAATACATACAATTATCAATCTTTAATTGCAAATAGAGTATGATATTCAGTCTTAGTGTGTGCATCTAATATTTTTCATGGAAAAGATACGTTAAACCCACTGCAGCCTTGCACTTCGCCAGGAGAGGTCGCTGTAACTGAAGCTTCGAGAAATAGGCGCTTTCACACCGGAGTACTTTTCCCAGGAATAGTTCAGATAGTTCCTGGGAAAGTTCCACCAAAAAGATCTGGAACTAGAACTTTTTTTCGGGAACCCTTTCACCCCTTTTCAGTCTCTGCTCGAGAGGTGGTACTTTCCTGGGGAGGAAAATGTTCCAATTTCTGATTGGCTGGGTGAATTGCAAACCACGGGCCGTAAAACTCCGAAAAGTTTTTGTGAAGCCGCCATTTTATTTGCTTTCATTAGCATTATTAGCATTAGCCCAGCACGCCAATGGAGAGAGACTAACTTATGGCAACACAAAAGAAAACATGGGAGCGGTGGAGATGAGGAGGTGTCGGCGCTTCTGGCGATTTACTCAGAAGGCTTCAGTAGAAGCTGCTGGGAGTCCCAGCAGCTTCTACTGAAGCCAGTCCTCAACTCCGGGGACTTCCGGACGGGGACTTCGGGTGGCAGTATATACCGTGAAGTTGTTTGCGGCCTGCCAGTAAACCCAAAGCATAAGAAGAAGAAGTGACGTGTGCGGCTTCATTTGCGTAATCCTTCCTCAGGGACTTATTCCGGTGTGAACGCGATCTACTAGATAGTTCCAGAACTAAAGATTTCCGGGGAACTAAGTTCCGGGAACTATTCCTGGGAAAAATACTTGGTCTGAAAGCGCCTACTGAACCTATTTTCGAAACAATTGTCCGAGTGGTTCGATGCTTCATTCAAAGCTTCATTTGCCCATCACTAGGAACAGGCAGGTGACATGGACAAGCATAGACGAGGCAGGAAACATGGACATGAAGAGACGGGCAGGTATCATAGACATAAAGAGACGACGATCAGACATGGAGCACAGGGGAAGACAAGACTAAATACACCAAAGGGTAATCACAGGACAAGACATAGCTGGGCAGGGGAGGCAGAAACACAAGGGCAACAGGTGAACACAATCAGACACACCAGGGAAACTAAAGACAGGAAGGCAAACACAGGAAGTAGGATCAGACAAGACACAAGGAGGAAAACATTTCAAAATAAAAGGTGGAAAATAAAAACGTAAATCCAAAACCATGACACAAGGTCTGAAAAGTAAAGCCAAGTGCCGGTAACCTGCATTCTTTCTAAAGGCCAGCAGGTGACGACTCCACTGCTTGAAAAAGAGCTCAGATTGTATAGAAGTCTATGAGAAAAAATACCCTGTTTTCCACATGATTTGTTACCTCTGTGAATATTTTCCTATTGGGTTCAGGGTCTCAAACACTCCAGCCAAGTCTCTAGAAAATGTCATGTCTCCACAAACCAATCCTTTCAAAGTCACGTTTTTGCGTTTCAAGTGATGTAGTACAAGCGATGTTTAGTGAAAGTGAATTGTATATTAAGCAACAGTTGATGGAAGTTAAGTTGCACTAGAGATCGAGGAAACCAAGATCTGAGTTGTTAATACTGATAACTTAAGGATTTATGTGATGTGAAGTAGTCTGTTGACGCTGTCATTAAGTGAAACATTTGTATGTCATGTTATGTCATGTTATGACAATTATTGTCTCTGTGATTTTGCAGACGAGCAATGCCAAACACATTTTTAACGATATGCTTAAGGGCTTTTCCATCCTTTAATTAACAGGTTGCTACCAGGTTGTTGTCAGGTTGACTTGTTGTTTGCATTTTTCGTCTTTCAAGTTGCTCCCGTTGCTCAGCTTTCTCAGTTCATGAAAACTCATCGTAACATTTAGTCTCATACAAATATTCTTGTTGAATGTTTTGTTATACTTTTCTTCACCTTTTTGTTTCACTTCTGGTTCCAAAATAAATAAAGATCTCAAGGGACACATGCCACATTTGAGGCTTCATAATCGTAGTCCACAAACCAGTCTGCATGTTGAACACTTTTACACCTAATCATCTGTTTTGTCCTTCAGAAGTGTCCATTATTGTAGGCAGCCATGCTGAGCTGTCTTGTGCGTGTTGTTCTGGTTCAGAGGTGATCCCTCATGTGTCTCTCAGTGAGCAGCTGTCACTTTCTGCACCTCTGCTGTTGTTGTTGTTGTTGTATTGATGAGGTACTTTCCCTCCATCACACTTCCTCCCACAGGACCCTTTGTTTATGACAGGGTGTGTTTGAGTGTCTCTGATACATGTGGCATAAATATGTGATGTGGGCCCACGGATTCTCAGAACATGATTTCAAGCGCACCTTAGCATTATTTCTTTCTCTTGCACAAAAGCACATTCATGGGGACCAGTGATCACAAAGTATCTATCCAGAGAGCTATGTTTCTCATGTTCTACTCATCCAGCGAGTGACGTGCCGATTGTGTGACGAAGCTGTGTCGTGTGATTGTTTTTGCATAACTCCTGCTTCTCCTTTCCTCACACACTCTCATCTCGCTTCCCTCCGCTTCCACTGCCATCATGTCCACTGTCCAAGAGAGTGGACGTCCATTGGGGGTCAAAATAAGCCTTTGGGAAGATGGGACATGACAGGTACTGTGTGTGTTTGTCTGTGTGTTTAACGAGAATATAGCAGTTTCTTAACAACGCAGAGATAATTCGCTTACCTCAGCGGAGCCCTGCTGCGGGTGTGTGTGGTGAGAATAAGCGATTGCCTGCATGGAGACATTTAGAATGCAATAGCACTGCAACCGTTTTTTCATTGTTTCTCACCTGCCTTATTGCACATGAAAAGCAGGTGTGAGACTGCTCTGCCTGCTTGTGTGTGATTGTATAGGATGGAGAGTAGCCACGGCACCTGTGTGTGAGTTTCCCTGCATGAACGTGTGTCCATTAGCAACAGTGCGAACACGCATGCGCTACATGGACAAAAATGCTCACCGCTTATTTGGCTATCAGTGTCATGTTGAGCCGCATTCAGCCTCTGTGCCTCGCTCTCTAACTCTGTGTCTTTTTTCAAGGAATTACATCCAACGCCGACCTTTCACCTTCTACCATTGTTTTTGCTTTTACTGGACTTCTCTTCACCAAATGGTAGGAATACATTTCTGGGAAGAATTGGGAATCCCCTGCTTAACGGCTTCTTTGATAAAAGAACACCCAGCAGATGGTACGTGGTGAGTGGATAAGGGCTGAACACAGAGATTTTTAACTGCTGTTGTGCAAAATAAAAGACATTTTGAAATAAAATGTATTAGTGGCATTCATTATTTGTAAAGCATTGTGTGTATTTCTTACTCTGTATTTCCAATAGTGTAAATCAACAGTAAAAAAGGAATTTGTTTTCTGAAATCCATGTTGACTGCAATAATGCTTTCTGTTTATCAAAGTGACATACAGTGTATTTATAATATTCCAAGGTCATTCATGTGAGTCTATTTAATATTTTTAGAATTTGACAAGGATTAAGTTGGTTATTATTCCGACGTGCTTCCTCTCACCACTGCAATCAAGTTTTGAAGGTGTGACACACACACACACACACACACACACACACACACACACACACACACACACACACACACACACACACACACACACACACACACACACACACACACACACACACACACACACACACACACACACACACACACATCAATAGTCACTACATCCATCTGTTTTCTCTGCTTTTTTTCTCCCTCTCGACTCAACAATCCCACAACTTCTTATCTCTCTGCACGGCTGTGCTCCTACCGCCCTGAGTCCCCCCCCCCACCCACCATCTTCACACACAATCCACATCCTCACACAAACACACACAAGCACAAACACACATACACCTCAACCCCCCCTTATTTTGCTGATGAGCCAAGGCGCCTCTGGATGGTCACATTACCCTAATGTTGCATCCAGATAACTACATTGTGTGTGTGTGTGTGTGTGTGTGTGTGTGTGTGTGTGTGTGTGTGTGTGTGTGTGTGTGTGTGTGTGTGTGTGTGTGTGTGTGTGTGTGTGTGTGTGTGTGTGTGTGTGTGTGTGTGTGTGTGTGTGTGTGTGTGTGTGTGTGAGATAAACTATTATCAAATACTAATTTATATTGCTTATTTTTCTTATTTGCACTGAGATGCTGTTACTGACAGATCAATAAACTATTTCAATTTCAAAACTTTGTTGTTTTCTTTACTGCTTATGTCAAAAGTATTGGCAACAAACATCGTATAAACATGAATGCATGCAGGGTATAACATAAGATCATTTTTCACTGATCAATATTGCGTGATTATTGCCCAAGGTGTTTGGACTTTAGATGCATTTAGACAACAACACTTTTTTTTGCTGGCTTGACCGTCGTTTTTTGGGCAAATACCCTTGGAGGCAATTTGCCCTTTGCCCCAAATTATGTCTGTAGCTGCTCAAGCATACAGTATCCATTTATATATATTTATATATATTTAACCCAATTAATATTCATGTAAACGTACATTTGGCAAACTTTAATGTATTGATATATTCAATGAAGCAAAAGCTGCTCCTGAACTGCTTTTAAAATCTATAATCCTCATTTTCAATGTGAAACAACAGGATGATATGCTTTGTACATTGTTGTTCCGTTGAGGACACAAAAGCAGGTGATATTTGATGGATCAATTGTCATTAATGTATTCATTATAAATGACCATTTTCCAAAAATATTAAGACAAGCAACATGCTTCTCTTGTTTTCATCATGTCTGTTATATGAATGCTTTGAGCGCGAGAGACAAAAAAACTCAGAACACATTGTGCTCTTTGCTTGCTCATCACTCTTATTGCTGACAATGCGTTTCAAAGCGCTGTGACGCAATATATTCATTATTTTGTAAAAAAATACCTGCTAAACATCGACTTCTCTTTTCTTCTTAATTTTGCCTGTGATTACTCAATCACAAATTGTTTAATTCTTAGTCATTACTGTGGATCATGCCTTTTTATTAATACAAGTGTTTCTCTTCCGATGCATCCTGGAGATTGTTTTTTTAAATAGTAATAATTCAATAAATATGAGCATAAAAGAAAACTCTGCTGGTAAGAACAAAGATGGGATTTACGTTTTGCTTGATCTTTTAGTCACATGTGTACATAATGTGTGTTAGCATTACCATCAGCTCAGATAGGACCTGTGGAACACACCTTACCAGCTCTCTGGTATCTCTTCCTCTTATCTTTAGGGGGACAGGTGTCTCAAAACCTGCCGTCTGCATCGCTCGGTATATTTATCACACCCACCCACGCTCACACTCATACAGAAAAATGTTTGCTTTAATTTTCCCGCCATTGATAACAACATTTCCACGGAACCCCTGGAGACAATGAAGGTTTTCTTTTACCATTCTTTAAGGACTCTTCTTCTTCTCTTTTACAGCTTTTGCTCACACTAAATGTTTAACCCTTGTGTTATGTTCACATGTCTCACCCTTTGGTAATGTTCGGGTCAAATTGACCCGGGACATATTTCAGGGTTTAAAAAAAATACAGAACTAAATTCAACATGCACAATTCCTTATATATATTGTCTTTAACTCATTCCCCAACAATATAAATGAAATATATGATTAGTTTTGCTAGATCTAATTTAACAATGGAAGTGTCCATCGTTTTTTGTGATAAAAATGTAATTTATGTTAAAATAAAATACAATGTAATAAAAACTAGGTTTACATTTTGCTCATGCTTTTCTAGGACTAATGTAAATGAAAACATTTTTCATTAATGTTTATTATTTTTAATCTGTCACATAATCAGAGCCCTGAAGGAAATAAAGCAATTTAGCAGCAATTGGAACACAAGAACCACACATCCAAAAGTATTTGGCTGTGAAATATAGAGAGAATGAAACATCCATATAAATTACAAAGAACAGATATAAACACAAAGCAAATAAAAACAATGAACAGGCACTATTCATAAAATACAGTATATCCGAAAACTATATTGATGAAGTGACACTGCAGAACATCATGTGAGTCAATGGGCAAGTCCGTTTAGAAAACACATGATGTACAGAACTTCTTCGTGTGTATAGCACAGATGTACTTGTTGCAGTTGCTGCATTGTGTCTTGGAGTCCTTTGAGGGTCCACAGACCTCACAGCTGGCTGTGGGGGTCTTCCAGCAGCTGGCTATGAGTCAAGTTCATCTTCCAATTCGCTGTCAAATTCTGAGTTTACCTCCACATTATCCTCATCTTCAGAAATGTCTTCCTGTCCCACTTCACCGTGTTCTTCTAATGCATTCCACTCACTCTCATCCATCATTAGCTCCAATGCTCTGAGCAGAATATCTTTTGGCCATTTTGTTGGTAGATAATTGTAGTTCTGCACTACACTGTTACTACACTGAGGTTATGTCTCTGTTTAGTCCCTCCTCCGGCGTGCAGGTGTGAGGGGGACAGTGCGAGAAAATGTAAAATGTTTATACATTTCTGGAAGATCAAAAATGTTTATAATGTTCTAGGATAGTTTTGTGTACACACTACACAGGGTAAAGATCAAGGGGAAACGGGATCAAACAGCTTCTCTATGCATACAATTGTGTGTGTGTGTGTGTGTGTGTGTGTGCGTGTGTGTGTGTGTGTGTGTGTGTGTTTGTGTTTGTGTGTGTGTGTGTGTGTGTGTGTGTGTGTGTGTGTGTGTGTGTGTGTGTGTGTGTGTGTGTGTGTGTGTGTGTGTGTGTGTGTGTGTGTGTGTGTGTGTGTGTGTGTGTGTGTGTGTGTGTGTGTGTGTGTGTGTGTGTGTGTGTGTGTGTGTGTGTGTGTCTTTAGTTTGTGTGTTTCTGTGTGTTTTTCTCTGTCTGTCTGTCCTAGTATTGTATCCGGGTCAGATTGACCCGAACCTCTTATGAAGGACATAAATGCGGGTGGGCATTTTTTCATAAGTGGAAAAAAATAAAAACAATTCCACATGACCTTCACAATAAATAAGCCCCGGCCATTGAGTTTCAGGTTGAACGAAAATATCCTTATATATATTTTTTTATTCATTGAAAATGGAAATCGGGTCAATTTGACCTGAACACCAC
>NC_047526.1:20292275-20379775 GCF_902827115.2 Pseudochaenichthys georgianus
TCCTTTATGTTTCTTCACATTCAAATGTGTAAAGACTAATTCTTAGCTAAGGAAAAAACACAGATAAGAAAATGCATTTGAATCAACGATGGCTCCTCGAAATGTCTTCTATGAACAAGCTGCATCCATATTTATGTAAAGGGACTTTTCAGATATTTTTAGTGTTGAATAAGGTACCTTTCCTCAGATGGAGTTTTACTCCAAGAGATGGCGGTTGTTTGAAGACGTTGGTGAATCCAGACACTAAAGACACTGATGACACAAACTCACTGACTGACACCATGGATCATGCTATACTACACAAAGTAATGGATTCAGGTTCTGTTGGAAGGGGCTTTAAGACGGCACGGTGGCGACTGGGTACGTGCCCACCGCCATCTGCTGTAGGTAATCATTCTGAACCATCCCTTCAACGCACCCACATGAGTGATGTTCCCATTATTCGCAGGGGTCGCTGCAACATAAAATCGAATTGTTGCCCACTAGCCAAGGATACTATTTCCACTCTCCTCTTGAAAACCCTAACCCTAACCCTTCTGCTTCACATTCCAACACTTACAATTAATAGAAAGAAACCAGACAAACTGCATCGATATACAGCTCCTTGTGACCCTCACTGAAACCCCATTGTTTCTCTTTCTCCCCATCCTCTCCTCCGTACCGGGGGGGGGGGGGGGGGGGGGGGGGGGTAGTTATCAGGCCCGGCCAGCCCAGCCCAGCCCTCCTACCTGACCGCTGGCAGAGGGAGTGGCTGCTCTCGCCTGACTATCTCCCACCACAACAGCACCAGGGAATGAGGAAATCAGGCTGGAGTAATCTATGCAGGCCCAGAGCACACTGGCCAGAGTGTGTGTAGTTTATAAAGTGTGTGTGTTTTTTGCGAGTATGCACCATGCGTGTGTTCAGGAGCCCGCCACTCCTGCAACATCCGGCTATAAATCTATTGTGACACGTCAAACTGAATTTATGAGCCAATCTGCTTGCGACAGACATGTTTGATTTGAAAAGGGAAAGGAGGATGAAATAAAAAAAATCTAGTGAGACTGAACTTCTGCTTTTTATTTAAAGCGGGATAGTTAGAATATGTTGTTCTATATGTTATTTACTAAGCGTGCTTTAATCAAATGAAGCTCATTTAAATGTTCATTCCTTTTATGTGTCAACATTTTAACATTTTCCCAAAGACCTCTAAAGTCCAAATAATATCTATAGATGTAATGTGTATTTTAGAAAGGTACACAAGTTACACACTACATGCAGAAGTAATGGGATCATATAGAATAGGAAAAACAACGGTGTGCAACATACCCTCCTGCAATTTCATGTTTATATTTATTTCAGTTTATTCACAATTGGCTCCAGCACCAGGGAGCTCATTCATTTAATATGGTCACTTTTTTTTACCATGACGTACATAGCTGCTCTTTTTTTCTTCGCACTTATTGTGTTATCATCAATAGCCATTTTTTTCCTCACTTTATCTGCACTATCTGCTGTTGTAATAATGTACATTTCCCTGTTGCGGGACAAATAAAGGATTTCTGATTCTGATATAATATAGAAATTATATTTGGGGAAATATCATTTAAAAATCGACTGCACATTTTCACACCTATAAATGTAGGCCTTCGACATCTTTTTGATTATTTTGTTGTCGATTCAAAAATAAGGAGAAAAGGTTGATGCTCTACCTGCAAGAACTAACATTTGTATTGTAGTTTCTTTCTGCTTTTTTAAATGCATTTAGCCTTTTAGTTGTAATTCTATTTTTTCACAAATAATTAGTTTACTCTATGACTCATTTTAGTGTGAGTTTCATCCTTAAAACATCGTTCTGAACTGAAAGGCTAAGAAAAGCTACATTGAATGTCATTGCGATGGTATCAGTACCCCAATGTGTTGATAGTATTATCGGCATATCACGCTCTCCTGTTGCCTCTCTTTAGTGACTGCTGAACTGCACTGTTTATGATAACAGTCACATTCCTTTACTGTTTCCCTTTATAAGAGAAGTCTACACTGATCACTTGTTCTCATTATGACTTTTTCTATCATTACAGTATTGTTCCTTTCATCACAAGTAGATGGAGTCCCCTTTGGTGACATTTCTAATTCTATAATACCCTGAAATCCATCCATTTGATTCACACGGCATCTTGTTATGTGTAACAATATCCATCTGTGTCTATATTGTTTTTGTCAATAAACCACCACACACACACACACACACACACACACACACACACACACACACACACACACACACACACACACACACACACACACACACACACACACACACACACACACACACACACACACACACACACACACACACACACACACACACACACACACACGGCAGCTGCCTGTTCCCTCAGTGGAAGCAGGTGTCTGTAAATCTCGTGGGGTTTGGGGCTTTTTTTTCTCTCTCTTTTTTTTGTTCTCTTTTGGGTGTAGTAGTAGATGGTGAAATTCCCAATGTGAAAGTCTGCTTCTCTCTCTGGCCTCTTTCCACAAGACACACACTAAACCACACACATTGCTGACAGGGAATCTTTACAACACTGCACTTTCGCCTCTTCGCTGTCTGTTTACTCCATCATTGTTACATTAAACCCCATGTTTGTTTAGATATATGAACACACTTATAGCTGCGGATCATGCACCCCAGAGGGAACTATTTCTGTGTAGCTCGGCCTTAAATACCACTGTTCCTGTTAGCCGTGTGTCCGTCACGATGAATGTCTTTTTATGCTTCCCTCCGAGACTACTACTTGAGATGGGAATCTATATTTGAGGGCACTGTGGTGGATCAGGGTGAGGGGGTGCAAGGGGTGCAGGTGGCAAGAGGAAGGGTAGGGGGGTTGTAAATATAGATCCTGGTCTTAGCCCTTTCACAGCCTCACAGGAAGACATGAGACTAAATGTGGAGCTCATACTGTACACGTGTTAATGTGTGTTTTGGGAGGATTTTATTGCACACGGTTCATTTAAATGTGTAAAGGAGTTGACTTGTTTTCTTCGCCAGTGTTTGTGTTTCAGGAACGTTCACGTGAGTGGGCCTTCTTATCCACAGAAAGAGAGCCAACAGTTGGATGCATTTGCTTATTATCTTCGCTTGCTGATAAACTCTGCACTCACTTTGTAATTGGCAGATGGAGGGAAAGTTTTATGATCTGCTCTGCTCAACTTTATGACAACAATCTGCACGATTGTGTGTGTGTGTGTGTGTGTGTGAGGTATTTGAATACTACAATCCTTAAAGATTTGCATAGTAGACACCAGATAGCAAATCATTCATTCACTTTAACCCGAGGAATTAGCCTGGACACCTCATAGTGTTGTTTACACTGGTAACCTAAACGACTGCAGTCTATTTGTGCTACAATATTGACTTAGCGTGTTTACAGCTTACATGCATGGAAATGTTGTTTATTCTCCTTTAGGAACGGATTTTGAATTGCTATTTACTTTTACAACTTCAACTATGCTTTTATTGTTGAATATGCCCAAAATGACACCAAACACAAGGATTTTAGTAAAAACAACACACTTTATTTATAGGCAGTATAGAAAAGTATAAAAAACATGAAAACTTGGCATGTATAAATGCTTTTATAAAATCCTTTTTACTCAAAGGCTACTATAAAAAACAAGGCGTATACAAGATGCTAAGTGTTTGTAATGGACTACTGCAGTCTTAGTAAGAAAACAAAAGGATGATTGAATATACAACAATATAAAACAATTCAAAAGAAATGTATAAAAACAAAAACCATACAAAAGTTTCAATTTGTATTTGTTTGTAACATTATATAAAATATCAGTGTTTAGTAGCCTCACTTTTTATGGAGAATATAACATTCAAGTGCAGCTTGGTTTTACTCTTACTGGGTGAGGCTCATTAAATATAAGCTCATTTCATATTTTGTAAATATATATACTTTTCTTTAACACATATGTTTGTTCAATACAGGATACTGTGAAGGCCAGAAGTAAATTGAAATGAATTTAATTTCTATAAAATAAGGTGCCAATGTGGTGGTCAGGTAATACTAATAAGGCTGGCCCCTTATGTTGTGTAAAACAAGATCATTCATAGTTTAATAACAGCGCTTCTGGCTCAGTAGTTAAGTGTTTCCATAATGTGGCATGGACCAAACAATTGAAATTCTCAGTAGACACATTGTAGCCTGTAAAAAATAACAATAAAAGAAACAGAAACGTTTCATGACTGAAATAAAGAGGTCAGTTTTCAATCCATTAATATGCCTTTGGAATAATATGATAATGCTTAAATACTTAAAATCAACACTGCTCCATTTGGCCAATTGTAAAAAACAAAACAATAATAACATCAAAATTAAACAAAAAAGGAAATAAATTAATCAACTTGTTCTTTATATTAATATTAAAATTCAGAATTAATAATACAGCCCATTGAAAATGATATAGCCACCGTTTCCCATTTATAATACAACATTTAAAAAGTAAGGACGTACAATAAAACCCAGAGCAAATTCTGTATAAAAGATTAAAAAAAGGTTAGTCTTTGGTTGGTTGAAATCCAACAAGTGTGAGTGTAAAAACACCAATGGCAAAGAGCCTCTCCCAACTGTTGTACCACAACAAAAATGTAATCCGCCGCGCTGCGTCCAGCGCAGGGACTGCTGATCTTTCACTTCAACAAGTGTCTCTTTACATGACCAGTGTCCTCGTGGGGTAAGTGTTGATGTACTTGTGGCTCTGCTCCGAGGCCAGGACGTGCTCCTCGGTTTTCCCACAAGTCACCTGTTCCCAGGGACTGAGCTGCTGTTGACAAGGGATGACAGGAGGATGGGTTTATTAGCAATCACCACCATTTTTGTATCATTTAAAAAAAACCTAGATCAAGAATGAGTGTTCTACAAGGAAATGAGTTGGCATTTCTGGGTTCCTTTTTATCAAAGACAATGGTTTTTGAGTTTTTGGTAAGACGACTTAAATGGTGGTTAAAACAGGCTTTTCAAGATGTTCATTGTTTGTTATGCGACACATAATACGTCAGTAAATACCCAACTTATGAATCTTTGAAACTGTTAACATGTCTTTATAAAGGGGGTTCCCAAAAACGAGTCCACATTTAGCTTAGCGGTGATGACATGAAGTTATTCGACCATGACGTAGAGAGCTTTTTACTTTCTGGCAATCATATTGGAGTGGTTTTATATGAAGAGATATTCAAAAGCCAATGGAAAAGTCCCATTGGCTTTTGTCGAGGGAGTCCTTGCTATGCTAACTTCCTGTTTGGCCGACAAAGATACGTAAATCTTGCACCACACTAGACACGTGTACACACCTGTAGTGGGCTGCCCATGCCTCTGCGAGGGTGGTGGTAGGCTTTGTGTCCATCGTCACTCAACATTGAGCTGGTGAGCAGGTCCTAAAGGAAAGCACACAAAACATATGTTAGAGACAGAAATCTAAATAGTTGTGAGTGATGAAGAAAAGCTTTGTGTTCGAGGACTTGAAGGTTGAAGGAGCTTACAGGTACTTCCTGTGCGGGGCCGCTTGGGGAGAAGAGCTGTGTGTGGAGCTCTTGTCCTTCCCACTGCATACACGGGCTCCTCTCACACGGGGACTCCACCTAGGACCCAGAAGAAATCCTGGTAAATATCACGAGAAACTTCGATTGTTGCAGTTCAAACCCTAAACTCAAAACCCATTATTCCTCAAAACTAAATTCCATTTCTCCACATTTGCTAACAACTAATTCTTATCTCAGTCTCACATTTGCCTGCATGTTTCTTTTATACCCATTTTGAGTGTAAAGTACCTCTTGTTTTATCTTCTTCAGAGGAGGCTGGTCGATGGCACACTCCATGGGCTCCTGCTTGATGGAATCTATCATCCGCTGCTCCGAAGGGGAGTTCTGGGGAAAGAGACCAATCCTCCAAGTTAGTCACAAGGGAACAACAGCCAGCACGACAGAATGCAACATACCAAATGTAAGCCTTGAGATATTTTTGAAGTTCCTCACCAGTAGTTTGACGGGGCCATACTTGGCCTCCTGCATGGCCAGCGCTGACCTGAAAGGCGTGGGCGTACAGGGGGAGGACTCCAGGATGGAGCGACGGATGTTTGGAGTTCTGAACCTGAGAGTTGTAAAGACAAATGTTTGTTAGGAGCCATTTACCACAACTTTGTATGATGACAAATATGTTATTTAGAGAGATAGAGCAACTTACATTTCATTCTGTGTGTGGGGGCTGACGGTGTGGTTGATCACGGGCTTGGTGTCCACGGGCGAACTCATCCGTAAACTGTCGTTGTCAGAGTGCTCCGGGCTCATTGATTGGTTGAGAAACTGTGGAACAAAAGGAAGCAAAGCCATCAATCAAAGTGGGAGGTTTATTTTAGAGCAATTTGGCAGATGATGGATGGAACACGAGGTTGGAACTACAGAGATGGAGAAGAAAGGAGAAAAGAGGGCCGGTGCAAATTTTAAATGATTGAACAATATGGAGACAACAGAGATCTAATTCTAAATGATTGGTGGTTGATATGATCAGGTGGCAGGTTGGTGGTTGGGTGGATTCTGACCCCAGGCGGCTACTTTTACTACCTGTGAGGGTGAAAAGGGGAGCTTTCTGACTGGTGAGGGCTTGGGAGTTGAGCAGGTGAAAGTAGCCCATGCTCCGTGAGCAGTTCCTGAGCCCTGATTGGGCGAGAGGACCCTGTCTGTTCTGAGAGCGCGATCACGGAGCCCGCCGGTAGTGGCCTCACCCACTGAGGAGCGGCTCTGGGAAAATGGCGGGGAAAGATGGGTCAAAGCCCACTACTTGGTCAAATGTATGTTGCTACTTGCTACGCTATCCTTTTTTAACTTAAAAATGTCATTTTACGCCCAAAAATAATCTACATGCAGATACTTACTGAATCGATGACACAGTCCATGAACTCTGGAATAGTATTTGAGAACGTTGGATTGCTGTGAAGGCTGTTGTTGTTGTTGTTGTTATTATTATTGTTGTTTCTGCCGTTTGAACGTGATGCAGAGGCGCTCTCCTCAGGTAGGCAGCTCTGACCCAGAGGCAGGGCGGGGGCGTGGTGGTGGGGTAACAACATGACGCCCTCTGAGCTTCCGGCCCAGCTGGGATAGGACAAATTCATCTGGGGGAGAAACAGATACAAAGATTCAGGGTTCGAGCACGGCCAAGAAGAATCATCTGGAGTTTCAAAAGGGCGCGAGAGACACATTTCAAGTCCGACAAGAGGAAAGGGAACTTTTATGTCAAGACGTGTTGTGAGGAGGGTTGCACAAGGGGTCACGCACGCGCACTATAATGGCGCTATGGTTCTATTTCGTCACGTTTGCAGAAACAGACCCCCCAGATGCTTCCTCCTCACAGCCACACACACTGTCCTTAAAGCCGGGGCACATACATTGTGCTGTCACTCTTTAATATTTCCAATAAATCGACATTTAAAAAGAATCGCAGTGTGGACCACCCAATACAACATCCAAATCCCAGTAGGTGCAAAATGCACTAAATATGTTCCTGGCTTGCAAATGGCATTCTACACACTTCCTTGATTGCGACAGATACTGCCTCACAATATGGTCATTGTAATGTATTTTTCATTGATAATGTGATTAATGTTTAAATAATGCACATTTCCGATAATATTGCAAATAAAATGGCAAAGAATATTCAGATCTTTTTGTTCCAAAGACACACGAGCGACTTACTGATAGCGATGGCTTCCCTCTCAGCTCATCTTCTGTTGACATGAGCAGCATCTCGATCTCCTTCACCCTCTGCTCCTTCTCGGGGTCCTCCTCGTTATAGTGTCTCTGCCAAAAGTGGGCGGGAGTAAGGCTTTAGTGACAGTCCATATTATTTCCTAACAATCCTTCCAGTAGCCACGCTAGAGTGAGTGCGTTTACTTGCTGGGTTTACCTGTATAGCAGCAGTTCCATGCTGGGTAATGTTCCGGATGTTAAAAGGCAGCGTCATCTGGAACGGTACCTGTTAATCCAATCAGAAACACACGTTGCATGAGTAAATCACCTGCAGCAAAGCAATCAGAATTCTATCGTTTCCCCCTGAAAGCCCACTCACCCTGTGTGTGTCGGAGATGTAGTAGAGTTGCGACAGTGGAGACATCTGCGTGTGAGCGGGCGAGTGGTGGGGGTAGCCCATGATGTGATTGCTGTTCTTGACGTAGCCGTGGCTGATGGAGAGCGATGAGTGGCTGTTTTTTGCCGTTAGCTGCAGGTAGCCCTCCTGCTCCACCTTTCTCCTCATGGTGGAGTTCCAGTGGTTCTTTATAGCGTTGTCAGTCCTGGATGTCAGCAAAAAAAAGCATGTATTAACTTGCAGGGTATTTATTACAAAACACATCGGCAAAGACATGCTAGTGATACTTGACAGCGTTATCAATTCACACACACACACACACACACACACACACACACACACACACACACACACACACACACACACACACACACACACACACACACACACACACACACACACACACACACACACACACACACACACACACACACACACACACAGCTGTTGCTACAGATAGTCACACACACACACACATCTGATAAGGTTATTGGTAAAAGCTCAATCATGTCTAGACTACATTATCTTTTCGTCTTAGTCATTTGATTCTCGGCCCTTCTCTATAACAATGTCTTTATTCCTCTGAATCTTCTGCCACTACTTCTCCTCTTAGTTGTTATTTTCCTTCAGTGCCCCTCCTCCATTTCACCCTCTCACCCACAACATTGGTCAACCAACCAAGAGCTCAATGATTCATCTTCTCTTGTTTCTCCTTTTCTCTGTCTCTTACCTGCCGGGGAGCAGCTTAGCGATTTCGGCCCAGCGGTTTCCCAGCTTCTCGTGGGCCTGGTAGATGATCCGGTCCTCTTCCTCGGTCCACGAGGTCTTCTTCACCTCCGGGTTGAGGTGGTTGTGCCAGCGCTCGCGGCATTGCTTGCCGATGCGCCCCTTCAGGTGCTTGGCGATGACCGACCAGCGCTTGGCTCCGTACTTCTGCACCAGCTCGATCACCTGGGGTAGGCGCGTGTTTGTGTGTGTGGGGTAGAGAAAGAGGAAAGACGAGAGGAGAGGAGGAAGAGCGTTGCAAAGGTAGAGAAGTAAGTGGTAGTGGAAATGCGTGAGGAAAGAGGAAGGAAGGAGCAATAACAGGGAGGAGAGGGAGAAGTAAAGGGGGGGAGGGAAATAACAAGGTGAAAAGTATGTGGGGGGGGGGGATAAAAGGACAATCAAAAACACGTTAGAGAAGAATCTCCTATACATTGTGCCAGTGAATGCTTATCCTCTCCTTCTTCCTTTATCTTTCTTAAGAGGTGATTGAGAACACCTGCTGGTGAGCAGGGAGGGAGTTTCCAGGGGAACGTTAGCCACTCTGCTAATCATTACAGTGGCATCTGGGTGGAAATATAACGCCTTTGGACTTGTTCAATAAGCACTTCACTGGCTTCCATGCTGCTCGTTGGGTAACAGCAACTTTTTGGGAAACTAAAACTGTGCAACAGCAGCCGAGTCGTTGCTACAGAACAGCTTTTTTATTACCCTGAATGCCACCCGGTTGCCTGCACCTACATTACTAACATCTAAAGCACTTCTGCATTACTATGCAAGGTATTTACTATAATACACAAAGTGAAATGTGCAGTTTTCTTACCCTCTGGTCCTCCTCTTTGGTCCAAGGCCCTTTGATGAGCTCTGGGTTCAGAACCTTCTGCCACCTGTGCTGACACTGCACATCTGAACGATTCTGGCAAATCACAAAGCATGAGATTAGTAATCATCGTTATGTATTGGGAAGTTATTTTGTGCATCTGTGCGTGCAAGTGTGTAAGCACAGGCCCTCTTACTCACAGTTAGTAAGCTTGCAATGAGTTTCCAGTCTTCTGAGCCGTGAAGTTCGGCAAGTTTCTTTAACTTCTCATCCTGAGTGAAGAGAAAACATATTGCAGTCTGCCAGCCATCTAATACATATGTCACTGCGATGAACACCAGCCCACATCAGGGAATGTGTTTGGACCACACAACAATGAAAAGAAAGGACGCAGGTTCGTGTGAGCTGATCGCCCCTGAGGAAATGTCCATACATAATCAAATAGCGTTGTATTGTACAGAAGAGGTTTTGAATGCGTGTGTACCTCTTCTCGTGTCCAACGTGTTTTGCCGAGGTGGCGTTTCCCTGCCTTGGCCAGCGCTCCATCATAATCATGTTCATACATCTCGTTCTCCTCCTCATCCTCCTCGCTACTGTAAACACTGCCGACATGAGAGAGAAAGGGAGAATAAAATGAACAAAAGGTGGCGACTGTGTGAAAAATAACAGTGTAATATAATAGAAAGGTAAATAATAAGCACAATAAGGACCGGCCTGTTTCCAAACTACTCCCTAATCGTCTCTTTACAGAGCACATAGAACTCTTTAACTCATCAGGTGTCAACACAGACAGAACCAGTCATTCTTGAAGGTCTGGGTGCAGGCGTTTAGCCAAGACAGGGGAGAGAGAAAAAAAAGAGAGAGAGAGAGAGGGAGAGGAAGAACCGCGAGTGGGAGGGAGGGGGGGGGGGATGGATGAACAGGTTCCAATGTTTTTGGTTTCCACAGATACTGGGATTGGCACATGCAATCATAATTTCGTGACCCTGGCGTGTTCAGACCTGCAGTGACATTGTACAGCACGGCACAGTCATACATGCATGCACACACACACACACACACCACACGGACACACATTGACACTGAGTGACTGGTTAACCAATCAGAATGTAGAACACAGAAAACGTGGAAGCTAGGTAGGGTACCTTGGTGTGATAAAGAGCATTAGTTAAGGAGGAACCCCACTGAGAAGTGTGTGTGTGTGTGTGTGTGTGTGTGTGTGTGTGTGTGTGTGTGTGTGTGTGTGTGTGTGTGTGTGTGTGTGTGTGTGTGTGTGTGTGTGTGTGTGTGTGTGTGTGTGTGTGTGTGTGTGTGTGTGTGTGTGTGTGTGTGTGTGTGTGTGTGTGTGTGTGTGTGTGTGTGTGTGTGTGTGTGTGTGTGTGTGTGTGTGTGTGTAAGAGGATATTTACTTTGGATTATCTTCCTTATTTATGTCAATGTACCTATGTGTGAATACCTGTAATAAACAGCAATGACCATACACAACAACAAACGTAATGGAGTAAAACAAGAGTATATTGTAAGTGAATTAATATAAAATGCTAATTTGTGAATTGTATAAAGTGGCTATTTTTAAGGAAAACAAAGGAAAAGGACACCAAATAATAACTATATTCAAACCATTAGTAAACATTGCTTTGAACTTCACATGAACAAAAAAGCAATTAAGAGACAATGAACAGAGCAGCTCTACTCATGTTGAGAATGAAACTAAACAGTTTAGAGATAATAATTGCTCTTATCTCTGAGCGGGGTTTCTTTGTGTGAAGTGATCTATCACTTTCTTAAGGTTATCTGTGTAAAACCATCAGACTGAACCCATAACCCGAAACAATGATAGGTAAAACCAGGCACGAAACCCCAATGCAATAAGCAGCTTCTTTACAGGAGAAGCCCATAAAGAAAGCGTACAAAACGGTTAACTAATGAGTGACCGGAGGTTCAATGTGTGGCTATTCTTGCAATAGAACAAGGGTAATCGACACAAAAATATCCAGCCACTCGTGGAAACAAGTGTGCACAAAACAGACACAGTTTCCAAAATAACATTGAGCGCCCCTCGATATCAGAGATGCTGCGGCGGGGTATGCACATTTCAAAGCGGGATTAAAATAAATGTTATGCCAGATATATGACCCAATCTCAAAACAAAGCGAGAATGAAAACATGTGCCTGACTGAGGTGATGGTCCCCGGAAAAAAAACTAGCTAAATAATACAAGAGAAACAATTTCAAAGCTTTCTATAACTTATTTTAGGACATGAGTTTGTGTGCTGCAATGCATTCAAGTATATGAGCGTCTAGACAGAGACATACGCTATGCTTCAGTGTGTATGATTCATTATAAGCGTATTAAAACCAATGTTGTCCATGCACCGCTTTGCACACGGCGTGGCACGCGCCTGCCCACCCGCCTAATGTTATTAATCCGTGTGTGTCTGTGTGTGCGTGTGTGTGCGCGTGTGTATGTGTGTATTTGAGAGGGAGACCCCTTTCTCCCTCTCACCGCTGACAGCAGCGCGAGGAGCGCACATGCCAGATGACCACCACCTGTCATGGGCGCGCGAGTTAGACACACACACCACTACTCTGCTTTATCGGCCAAGAAAACAAAACAACGCATAACAAACACAAAACAGGCTTGTAAAATAAAGAATTGACGAAAAATAAACATGAGCTCTGTCAATATGATGCACAACATTAATGCTGTGAGAAGAAAAACAGAAACTCCGTCAGTTCAACGCGCAAATAGTGGGGAAATGAAAGATAAAGATACTGCAAATAAAATAGTTATTGGCTTGTTTGAGCTTACCTGTTTCTCGGCCGCCGAGCCATGTTAATGGGTTAATGTGTAGAGCGGCTCTCAGGTTGCGCTGAGCTCGTACTTTCGCTATCTCTGCTGGTTTTGATCTACTGGCAGAGGCAGGTTGACATTAATTTAAACTACACAGCCTCTACTACTGCTCCGCCCCTTCTAGCCTCTAGCATCCCGGTAAAATTGGCGCTTCTGAGCTGTGCTTACTGCGCATGCCCAGGTAGTATGCTTCAAAGACCATCGGACGTGTTGTAGTTACTGTTTGAATAAACAAGTGGAAAGCTATGGTGGAAAGTCATAATGTTAATATTCTCTCCATTAAATGTTGTCAAATTATAAGTAAACATAATGATTATTAAAATAGAAAACACACTTTTTAGGTGACAAAGTAAACTATGCAAACCGATGTTGATAACACTGCTTAGCCTACTTAGCCTTAGCCTACTACACTGTTAAAATATAAAATACGTATACCATGATTAAAACGTGTCTGGATAACATATTCTTGCAAGGGTCAATTGAATGTTGGTGAAAAAATATTTGTGCCTAAATGGTTAAGTTGTAAATATATATATACACATTTACGAAGCGTCCCTGAATGCACCGGGCACTACACAGTCGACTTGTCAAAGGCGCGTTTCTGCCGGTTGTCCGCGCTAAATGCTTTTTGTCAACAGTATTTGTGAGTTACTTCTCATCTGGTGAAAAGGAGAAGGGAACTAATGTGTCTGGACGGAGCAAACAATTGGGGAATGGGTTTGGCATGTGTACAAAGTGAATGTGCAGTGTGCTTTCTGTTCTCGGCTACTTGTTAGTAGTGTAGTGCTGCTTGCTGGTGTTGCATACACAGATGTTTCTCAGTGATAAAGCTTTCACGACCCGGCTAGACTATTATCATCAGGCGATAAAACAAGCTGTTGTGCTCACCAAGACAAGAACTAATGTTAAAAAAGAGAAAGTCATTGAATGTCACTTCTGCTTGAGGTGATTTATTGCACTTAACTTCGAGACCAACTTCCTTTAAAGCAACAAATCCTTCATTTTAGAGTTGTTCCTCAAGTTGCCTTTACATCTTCTAAACAGTAGCTTGCTGATGATGTCTTTGCATGTATTCAAAAATAATCCACACTTAAATTAGGAACTTGTTTAGCCTGTTTTTCAGCAACCTTCTCTCAAAGATGACTAATGTAATTATGATCCAGCTGTATTGCGTTCTGCTTTATACTTTATTAATGCAACTGGCCACCACCACCACCATGTATTATGATTATCTTGTTTTGGTTGAGTTCTCCATCTTCCCTGCTCTAGGACTGTCATCGCTCAGCCATTCATTGCAAGGGGGAAGGGGGGCTTAATGCTTTATTTGTATAAATGTGTCTTCATTGTATTAGTTCCTCCATACGCGACCGTATTGTCCTGGTCACTTGTAATTACCATCACCCCAGACCAGTCTATTGTCCCAGAGCAGTCATCATAATAGTGGCCTGATAAAGGGCTACACACAGTCTTACACACATTGCCTTGGACTGCACATTTTACTATTTCATGCAACAGGGTGGAGCTCGGTGAAGTGAATCACTCAGTGTGTGTGGACAGGGGGAAATATGAAGATTTACAGAATTCAACATGGAGTAAATGAAGTACAGTATGGGAGGTATTTTGTTTGAATTGGTCCGTTATTAGTTAAATATTGATGAATTGTGTTGGTTTAGAGGCTACATATGTGTAATATCATCATCTGCTTTTGACTTCAAGTGCCAATATGTCTTACTGCGAGCCTATAATTGGTGGTTGTCTGGTTGCAAACGCCTGTAGGCTTCAAATCCTACACACCTGTGTACACAAGCATTGTTCCATTCATTTTTGCCTTGAGGAGCTGGTGGTTCTAATCTATTCAAATTATATTTGTATTATGTAGCAGCTATCCTACAAAATTGCCATACAAGATACAAAGTCAAAAGTCAGGAAATAAGAGTAGAATAGAAAACACTTCGTTGGGAACATTTAAAAACATCATACTGTATTACATCCGGACACATTCAAACAAAGAAAAGGACAATCAGTTAATTATGGTACAGCACAACATTAAGTACACATCAGACATAGCCAGTGATAATGCCATTGTAAAAAGAAACAAAAAGAAATAACCAAAATCATACTTCAGTATAAACAAATATGTCATTCTGATTTTACATGTGTGAGTTGTGCACCTTTAAATATGTTAAGCTTTTTCTGCACAAGCCCCTATGTCTCTTCCCTCGAGGGTATTAAAAACTACATTTTGTTATCTGAAACTAAATTGAATGAAAGGAGCCAGTGTATGCAAATTCACAGTGTAGATTGAGTAGGAAGCCTGGGACCCATGGACTCCTTGCTAAGGATATTTGCATGGGTGCGATTGGACAGGTTAAGGGCAGGTATTGTGATGGCCGCCCCCTTTGCAAAGCATTGTGTGCACAGGTTGGCTCATTTGAATGATTTTTAATGATGGCTTCTGGGCCTGAGATGTCACCCCACCATGCTTTCAGATCCAATATTGGGAAGGCCAAACATGCGCATTGTTATGGTCTGTGTGCAACCGCTGCTGTGTGAGAGTGTTTGTCTATGTGTATGTAAAGGCCCGTGTTGGAAAAGGGTTGATCCCAAGCCAAATAGGGAACTTGATCCTGTATGATTATGTGGTTAAATAAACCCATATGTTGACTTTTGCTAATATATTTATATAAACATGCAATGATGTAAACATTATACTGCAGTACCTTTTAAATCCAGCATAAATATGAGGAACATTATGACTTTTGCATTATTTTAAACCTGCTTGCTAATAATCTATTGTAATGGTCAATGATATTTAAAATGTGTCATGTTGTTCAAGCAATTCACTACTTATTTTAATTTAGTTTCATAATTATAACATTTAAATTCTATAAGCTTTTTTAAGGACTTCATATGTGTTTTTGTGTTGACTCTAGTTTGGACCACCTGTAAAATACTCCCAAGTTGTAGGTTTTGCATTTGCCCAGGGGGTGAGGTCCTGTGAAAGACTTTTCCTATGATGCCTGGTGCCCTTGGAAAATTATGGAAAGCATTACCTCATACCCACTGCCAACTTTTGGGCTGGACTTCACCCCTCACCCAGTTGCACATAAGCTTTGTCTTCTACAATTACACCAGGATTAATCTGTTTTCAGATTTGCATGCTGTTGTTGACTAATTTGCAATACTATGCTTTCACTTAATTCCCTAAACCATGGCCACCCACTTGCTCTCTAACATTTTGCACATCTTTTAGAATTATATTAATATAATTCGGTTACAGAGGAAAACAATTATGATAGCAAACCGTACTGTTTATAAGTCATTCAATTATACCATTTCTACATCATTTAAACAAAGCATGCATCCACTGATCCGCTCATTCTTCTAGCAATCTGTCCATCCATCTGTTTAATACATCTAATCAGCACAACATTAGTTCTCTAAGATATCCTCCTCGCCCGCCACTGATTCATTCTTTCCGTGAAATCTGTGACCACATTATGAAGGTGTGGAATGAAACCCCGGCTTTTAGCCAGAAGTAACTCATGCTTAATTCATCTCTAAATGGGATTGAATTATCAAAGCAGAAAGACTAAATAAATAAATATAAATAAACAAACATATTCATCAAATTCATATCGCTGATGATCACTGTGCTAGAGACTTTTGGTTTTTGTAGGTTATGTTAAACCAAAGTAATGCCAGCTTCTAGTGGAACATAATGCATTTCCATTACATATCAGTTGCTCGTTGCCGCCTTTTGGTTTTGTGTCCTAGAAACATTTTAGTGATGCAAAGGAAGAGTTCCCTCTCTGTCACCTGTGTGACCCTGTAAAGTGAGCATGTTTGTGTCTGTTTACCTGTGAGTGCATGTGTTCTCTGTGCGTGCAGTTGTTTATTTTGACATGTAGATGTGCAACCAAGACTTCAAAACGCAGGAAGTGGAATTTTAGAGGGGAAACCTCCACCCACTTTGAGGCACACGCGCACCAAACACGCACATAAAGAGACGCAAACTCTTAACGAAAGGGGACATTTTGCGACAATAAATAATAAAATAAAATACTACTGATATGAATGATACCCCTCATGTTTTTACATGATTGCTCCTTTCAATTAAAGCTTTTCTTGTCAAATTGCCGGTTGTAATATGAGCCATTCATTGTGAAAAGGTTTTTACAATTACCTAAGCAGACGTCTTTCTTCCTTCTGCTCTATTTTTAGATTGGGGTGACACCCCAAACCTCATATTCAATTTCACTGGTGCAGATGTGAGAGTGCATATTTCACCTAGATCCCTGATATCAGATTATGTTATGACATTTTCATCTTCTTCTTTTTCATCGGCACGCAGGTTACTAGATGAGATCAGGACAACATAATCTATCAAAAACCACAAATGCACACACCTGCTGCTCACATATGCGCGTGAACATACTGTATAGGACATGTAGAAATGCAAAAACCAAGTCAGAGATAAACATGTACACCAAAACAAGTACTTCCCTTTCGTGGTAGGCTATACGTTTCTTGTGAAGATAGTAGGAAAAAATGATGTTGTTTATTGTGTTTGTGTCTGGGTAAGGTGTGTAGAGTGTGGGCTCAGATGGGTTGATCTCTAACCATAGGGCATAACCTTTGACAAAAAATGGTTTAGAAATTCACACCTCAAAATCAGGATTGGCAATGTATTTTGTGCAGACACACTGTCATCTAATTTCATTGCACTTCATTTGAACTCTTCAAATCTTATTTAAGGTTGTGCAGAGAGGAAAATCTCTTTACTAATTTGTCTTTGTTCTTCAAATGAATTAGACATGGCAAATATGCATTTCAAGTGTTTCCTCGTCCATTAAAGGTGGGGTAGGTAAGTTTGAGAAACCGGCTCGAGATACACTTGTTGTTATATTCCATGGAATGCTCTTAACATTCTTAAGTGCTTTGACAAAAAATCCATAAAAAAATGTCTTCTGTGGAAGCCGTAGTACTGTAAAAAGCACGACCAATCATTTTAGCCGGCAAGGCTAAAATAACTGGATGGCCTCCCTGCCTGTCAGCCTTCCATCTGTGCACAAACTTATCTCGTGCCCTCATTGGTCATGTGCGCATTCGTGTGTGTTGGAGGAGGGGCTCTGTAAGGAAGTGGCAGATTTATTCCAGCTGTGTATTTTCAAATTCTAGCGCACTCGAGCTGGTTTCTCCAAAATTACCTACCCCACCTTTAACCAAGACAGCATTACATTGATGATTTTTGATAAATTCATACTTTTCATGTCCTTCATACTTTTCTGTCCCTAAATCTAATATCAGTTGAAAGCTCTACAATAATCAACTGATTGGAATTCACTTTATATCTGACATACATGGTGTTTCATGAAGTCTGTTGGGGAGATCCTCACCTCAGGCCGCATTAGAGGGAACTGCAACAGGAAGTTACGTCAGCAGCAAACAAAACAATTGTCTGAAAGCAAGTTTGTATTTAATTTAATAATTAGGTTGCTAACCATCGAGCCACAGAAAACCAAACTTGGAAATTAAATTCGTTTTTATACCTCAGTTTTAATTTATCTTTTTTTTCCGGGCTTCAGAATTAACCTGCTGTTGTACTTTCACCGAGCAACACCAGCCGCAGCCGCAGCAGCAGCAGCCTGGCAGTGAGACACATGTCACAACAGTCTGTGAGCCGAAACACATTTACGCTCAAGCCGAGAGAAGAAACTTAATTAATTAACTTAACAAAATGTCAAGGCACAGAAATGTTCGAGGTTATAACTACGATGAAGGTAGATACCCTCAACTAGGTGTTGTTAACCATTTAGGCGTTACGACAAGGCCTAAAATTCGTTAGCCTGCTAAGCTAACATGTACTGTTGTTGATTGTAGCTTTAGCGGCTAATACTAGCTACTTTAGCTGGCAAGATAACATTGCAGTCGTGTCACTTGGCCCCTTTCTCAAGACACATTGCTATTTAATACTGTTTTCTACGTATATCAAGGTTTCGGAGATAGGTTACAACGTTAAAACATGATGTGATGTGCCTATAACTAATCATCTTTATAAAAGTTCACGTTAGCTGACTTTGCTTCGCTAACAGGCTAGCTGTCCAGTGTTTTGAAATAAACGTTACAAGCTTCTGCTACTTTATTGAATATGGTATATTGAAATTACCTGACCGTATTAATTTATTAAGCCTAATAATATCTAAAACATACAGTGAAGTTGATGGAGATGATTTACTGTTTGTTATACATTCTGTAAAGTTGCTGACCACGCAGAGTGACAGCTGTAACAATGACTCATTATCTGTATTGCTGCATTATATATCTATGCTTGTGTAAACTGAGAAAATGGGAAAACATTTTAACCTTAATTATTTTTCCTAGACTTTGACGATGATGACGTGTATGGACAGTCTGTGGATGATGACTACTGTATATCACCAGCAACAGGTTAGTATCATTGGAACCAATATTATAGCTCAGCAAGGATATGTTTCCTAATGGACAAGATTCATCTGTAAGAACATTGATTTGTAAAATAAAATGACAGTTAAAGATAACAGTTATTTTTCAAGTAATGAAAATATCTTTCAATAAAGGATTAGTTTAAATTCTGCAGCATTAACCCGGTATCATAAATATTAGTTTGAAAGTGTCCAATAAGGTATTTGTGTTTTATACAGCAAATCAGTTCATCTACTCACGTCAAGAGAGGCAAACACCAAGGGAGCAGCCGTTGGAAGAGGAAGAATATGAAGATGACGTACCCATGTCCCCTACCGTCAGCCTCAACCTAGACCCTCTTGATCAAGGTAATATTATGAATTCCCTGCAACGGTCTGACATATGATGGAGATTTTCTGACCTTTACATTTGTTCTTGAAAATGTGCTCATTGAAGACATAATGTGTCTGTTAAAAGTTAACATTTTTTTAATGTATTATTTATTTTCTGGATTGCTAATGAAATGTCTGTCTAATGTGTGTGTTGTTCTTTATAGCCAAACTGTTTTCCTGTCTGGATCATATGCGGACTGTGTTGGGAGATGCAGTGCAAGACTCAGTCCTGACCCAGGCAGCCATAAGCTGTGGATTTGACCCACAGAAGGCCTTGGATGCAGTCCTCTCTGAAGATGCTAAGACAGCCCCGGTTACCAAAAGCACCAATGAGGAGACAGCTTCAGCCGCAATAGCAAGCCAGGAGAAAGCGCCGCTTCCACAAAGAATCAAGAAAGAGGCCGTTGCTGAGAAAGGTACGCTTGGACCAGATCAAATTATGAAAATGTTATGAGTCAGGGATTGTGATCAGTGATCCGCTGTGAATTAGAGAATGGTTAATTTTGACATTTGAAATTTGTCCCGACTTATTTCTCAAACAAAGCGCAACATCTGATAAAGTTATTATCCACTACGGAAAAAAGATTCATATATTTCTTATGAAATTAATTTGTTTACTTTTTATTTTCTTCTCATGTAGCCACTTAAATAACTAGTTCCCCTTTTTTAAGGAATAATAATCAATTACCTCTTTTCATAATGAATACCAACTGTGTCAATAATTTGATCGTTTTGAATAGACATCGCTATGCGAAATAAAAACACCCCAAATGTAAGCATTTATCTTGATGTTCATGTGTGCAATGACTAATTTCACTGATGCAACTGTTTAACAAAGTGCCTTCTTCTGTTTTTCTCCCTCTTATTTCCGGCATGATTCATCTGACTCCTGTTCTGTTGTCCTCCTGTCTCTTCTCTTCGACAACTCTAATTGGCTTTTGTAAGGTAAGGAGCCCACACAGACATTACATCCAATGCACACAAACCCCAGACTGATTGTCTCAAACAACCGCATGCGCAAGCAAGTGCTTTGCGTGACTTCAGACCGCAATATAAGGCTGACCCTGTGGTTAGCAGCTCTGTAAATCTAAATGTTATCAATCAAAACGGGGGTTCAGGTATTGCCAGTCTGGCACAACTTATGTCTGAGCATGAGCACAAGAGTAAGGCGACAGGAGTAGGTGACGCAGGGCGAGGTTTTGGAATTCCCTCATTAGGTGCTCTCGCCATCGGACATAATTCACCTCCGTCAATTATGTTCAATCAGAAGGGTCTTTCATTGGGAACACTGGCATCTTTAAACATGACTTCAGCATCTCAAGGCCCAGCTCCATCCCTCCTCTCAGTTTCCCTCAGTAGTATGTCGCTAATCAACCCCAAGATAACAACTGCAAGCTCTTCTCTGGCGGCTCCTCCTGGGTTTGGGAGTCTAATTTCTGTCCTCTTGAGCAATCAGCCCTCAGTGGGAGTTGCGATTGGAGGCAAAGCCAAACAGGCTGATCCTAAGGGAAGCCCATCCTTGGCTGATTTAATCCAGGAATATTCAAACCGCAGCCCGACCCTCAGTAACTCCTTTCCTACTCCCCTGAGCTGCGTAACTTCTGCGACGTGTCAGGGGATGGCTGCATCAACACAACTATCCCTGTCTGGGCTCGCTTCACAGCACCAAAACAAAAATACGCTCATTCAATCGCAGTCGCAGAGCACTAAACAAACAGCAAACATTCTCCCCTTTCCTAAACAAACCAACAATACTCCTGGAGGCCTTGTTGCTGGGACTGTGTCATTGTCTCAGCTAGAACTGCAGCATCAAACCAACAGTTCCTTTGCTTCCCCTCAACCCTTCAGCGGTGAATCTCCAGCAAATGCACTGAAACACCCACCTGGCATCTCTGAGCTGCCCTCTTTGACACATTTGGCGACTGAACACAAAGGCAAAACCTCAACCACCTCAAATGGGTCACAGTATCCCCTCAGCTCTCTCCTTTCACCAGCAAAACTAGAGAGGGCTGGTGTGTTAGCAGAAAGTACTGCAGAGGGTGGGACCAGGCATAAGGTCGACCACAAACCATACCACCAAAGCGTCAGGCCACCTAAGATGAAGCATGCTATTGATTTGAGTGCTCTCATGGCCCAGTCGGATGGAGCAAGCCCTTGTCACTTCGACAGCGACCCCCCTTCACCTTCTTCTCCAAATTCTGTTGCCACAGGACTGGATCCTTCAGTTTTTGCACAACCATCAGTATTTGCGATCACTTTGTCGATTCCAGGCCGCAGAAAACGGAAGAGGAGGATTAATATATCCAAGGGAGGAATAAGAGTTCAGAGGACAGGGAGTGGTTACCAGGCCTTCCTGTGTGAATCACAGGACAAATCCGAGGAGCCGCACTCACCACTCTCGCCAATTGTACCATTCGGCTTCGAATCGCCTTCACCTGACGACGTTGTCCGTGCTAATCATACAAAAGCTTTCACCAGGTAGAGGAGAGGAGGAAATGAAAAGCACTTCAGTCTCCAGGTTGGTGCTAAATTGACTCGTACTGGGATGAGAACTGTTTTTTGGCAGTTCCTCCACCAACGGAACTAAACCCAACGTTTTAACGGTGTCCCACTATTAGTGGTGTGGTTTGAAGAAACGTTTGGGACCAACAATACGACGGAACTTGCTGCTGATCACTGCGTCATAAAAACAGTATTACTAAAGAGCCAATGTATTTCTTTTTTTAAAGATTCAAACGACTGCTTGAAGAACAACAATAGTCTTTTAAGTCAAGCAGGATAAACTACTCCTTGGCATTTTGTTTCTAAACACCAATAGTATTTTAAAAACTTTTAGATCTCCTGATTGAATGTATTTACTTTTTTTTTACTTTTAAAATTTGAGTCTTATTTTTCTACGCTTATATGGCAGTTGGCTTTTTTATCCATTTTTTTTGTGGAAAGTAGTTTATTCTTAGCCGTTCTCTTACTGAATGGCCTCTTTTCTAGTTTTGATCTGCATGAACCCTCAAAAGAGAAAAAGAGGTTCATTTAGTTTGCAGGTGTGCTGCAGCTATTGGAATATGGATCAGTTAACCATTGTTCTGGTTTACTGCTGCATGTGTTTTAGATCATGGGGTAGACATTTTGGTTTGGAGAACACCTGGAGATTTTCCCATGGGGTTGCGAGAACAAACACATGCACGTGCATGCACACACAACACCACAGATACACACACAGACAAGTGAACACTTTTAATTTTTGACATTGAAGCAATACGTTTACTTTAAATGGAAGCAGTGTCATATAAGAGTGCAGTGAATGGAAAATGAATGACTTCACTGCTGAGGTGAAAGAGGTTTTACCTGCTCTTAGAACAAGCTTTTAATATTACGATGTACAAATGAGTTTATTTTACACTGGGTGTGTCATGAAACTCTGCCAGAGGATTTGTACATTTTGAAATAAAGATGACTGATTGTACATGCTCTGAAAGCACCTGTCTCTGGGTGTGTCTCTGGTTGTGCTTGGGTTTGCTTCTGTGTGTCTGAGTGTAAATATGTATCTTTGTTGTATTGAACCTATTTGACATAACCAGTTAATAGTGCTCCATTCCCTTTTTGGATCTAAAATGAGTTGAGTATTTATGTTTATACAGTGGTAGGTCTATATTTAAAGATAAACTATTGGCCATACAATATTATGGAGTCGAAACAAGCGCATGCCAATTTTAAAATATAAAAAAAATTATCTGTATCTTGTATGCATTTTTTTAATGTTGGCCCAGGGTTTCTCGTGGCATGTCTAATTTTTTGTGTGAGTCAAAGGTATTGGTTTGCATGGTGAATCTTGTCCTTTAAGAAAAGCATGGTTAATACCTACGATTAGACAAGGACCGGTTGTTTTATAATGGGGCTGTACCAAATAGTTGGAAGCCTCATTTGTATTCTCAATCTATATTCTAATTCCTCTTTTTGCATGATTATTCGTTCTGCGTAATGAACAGGTGACACTTATGTTATTTGTTTTGTGCTATTAGTAGAATGAGATTATATTGGTGACTGCGTAGGTTTGTTTCCAATGAGTCCAACCAAATATTTTTGATAACTCCACACCATTTAAAGTTTAAATTTCAACATTATAAAAGAAGATAGCATTTTTTCATCTAGGAAATATTCTGCTTTAATCCAACACAATGTCTGGCCTACTTGCCGCACACCCCTCTACTAATGGGACAATAACACAAACATAATAGCTCCAACAAGAAAGATATTTGATTTACTAAAAAAAGACTGATTTAATTAGATAAATAACTTCATTTAAAGTGGACCTATTATGCTATTTTTGAAACATATATTGTAGGGCCATACCTATACAAAACATGTCTGTGAAGTTTTTTGCTTAAAATACCAAACAGATCACCCATTGTAGCCATGCCTCATACTGCTCATACCCCTCTTTTGCAGCCCTGTTAGAGAAACGCAGATGTTGGGTCCTTGGCTTGAAAAAAGAAAGAAAAGGAGGCGGAGCTAATGCCTGATCAGAATTCTACCGGAGATAATGTTAAATTCTGCTGTGATAATATGCCATCCTGTTCTAAACCACATCAAGGATTATTTCTGAAACAGTATGGAGCTCAAATGCTTTTTCTCTTGCGGGTTTATCACAAGGTGAGTTCCTTTTTGTATTTCCTGCTTTTTAAACACATGTGCTCTCCAGTACAGGTTAGCTCTGAGTGTTAGCGAGGCTTGCTAATGTAAACAAAGACGAGATTACGTCCAAAACACGTCAGGCATTGTTTCTGATAGCAACTTTCTGTGGGTCCGCTGCCGATTTGACGTCATATCTGATCAAATCTGTATCCGCTCGTTGTACACCCGTTTTTAAAAGATGTGGGTACGGAGGAAAAGAGAGGGTTTTATTTTCTGACGCCGCGTGAGTTCCCCAACGCACCGGGGACACATATTTATGTATAAAAGACATCAAAAAGTGCATTTTGCATGATAGGTCCCCTTTAAATTACGTTTTGTTCGAGGGATCTTTTTAGGATGATGACGTAATAAAATATGGTGACAAGCATTCAAAGCTTCATTTAAAAACCTCAAAAGAGGCTTCAAATGTGAACAAGCCCTAGTAGATATTAACAACATGTCTTAACAGCTGTTATATACACAGTCTTGTTAACCCTCAAAAACTCCCGCCTAATCTTCTGACTGTCGGTACACTTTTGGTCAGTATTGCATTTATGAGACAGGAGGAGATGATAAGGGCTGATGTCACTCTTTCATTGCTGTTAAGTTATGTTCTTTGTCTGTCTCATTGTTGTTTTTAATGTGTAAATGCTCTTTGAGTGAAGGTGTAGATGTGTGTAAACTTTATACAGGTGCTAAAGAGATGAGTGGATTGGACCCTCGGGGTTTCCAAATGTCTGTGTGCCTGAGGGAAGTGTTAGATATTACAAAGCAGATGGTGGCAATAATGACAAGTCAAACATTAGACGTCTAACAGGTTTCTGAGTGTATGTGAAGTCCTGGGAGGATTATAATGATTGGAAATAATAATGTCTATTAGAGATGTTGTGGTTCAATTTTCGCGATATGTATCTTCATCTTTCTTAGTTGTGAAAATCTAGAATTGAATAAGTTATTAACAAGTGGGTTTGTCCAGCAACAGTTTTGTCCTTTTTTCTCTTAAGGCGAGCCAGTGTGGGTTTGAGCAGGAAGCTGCACTCTTGGAGAAAATGTCACCCCAAGCACACACCGAGCAACCGATCATCTTACGCTCTGTGTCTCACACACCACCTACGTAGGAAAATCTGATCATGTTAAGACTTTTCACAGCTTTGTCAAAGGCTTTGACAGATCAAGTCATTGTGTTTCTTTACAGGCTCTGCACCTCTGCGAGGCATACATGTTGCACAAACAGTGTGGCTGTGATGTGGTGTCAATACTGGAAAATACCATTTAATTCACAACAAGTGGTCAAAGAAAGTGCGTGCATTTGGATTGACATGCCATCAATAGCACCACTTTGTTGTGGTGTGATATATGTACAGGAAAAAAAGAGAGAAATGGCATTCTTTAATGGAAAGAAGCAGCTTTCTTATTACAAAGAAATATAAGAGTTGATTTCTGCAAGGCACATACAATCTTAAAGGGCTCTATAAAGCAGCAATACATTACTTTGATGAAGGCATGCAAAGTCGCTTTACAATCTGGTTCATTTATCATCTACAAGTTGTGGCTGTGCTGCCGGAATAAAAAAAAGAAGTTCTATCACAGCAAACAATGTATCAATGGAAGTCCAACATTATCGTATTTTAGTCCGTTTTAGATGTTTTTGTGTCCACTTGGGAGCATTGTAGATTATAGAATTCACCTTTTTATTGTTTGCAGTTGCCTTTTGAAGTTGGAAGTTAAGCTTGTGCTGACTGAAATGAGTCCCTACAATCACCACTGGCCGATTATAATAAGTTATAGTGAGGAGAAATTGAGATTAAGGAACTTTCTTTTGTTAGATTATCACCTTTGCAGCATTATGGCAATTTGGTAATTTTCACACCTAGCAAAGGTAAACTTGTTAAACAATTAATAACACATTAACACGGTCATTAATAACTTGAAACAGAGAAAAAGAAAGTCATTTTGGGATTGGGGATAAGTAAAAGACCAACAAATATTTAACAAATATATTCGACTTTTAGCTTGATTCTGACATATTAAACAGTAGGGGCAAGATGTTCTCCAATGTGCCCTTAAGGATATCTTGTCTTTATATCAGGGTGGACGATGATGACACGTCTTTCATTAACGTCACAGTATAATCACCAATGACTTATAAGATGGTTGATCAAGTTGTTCCAGTTTTCCAGCTTACAGGTGGCCTTTCTTGAAAGCTAAAGACTTAATGTTTATTATTATATCTTTTTATAAAAAAAAAGCAAAGCAAGCACTGGACTATATCAGTAGGTTTTCAGCAGAGATCTGAAGATGAAGGGATGCACCACATACTTTAAATTGGTTGACTTTGTTATTCATTTTGACCTTTACACTAAGGTTATCGTGCTGTAAGTCAGACATAAATCCTTCACTAGTTCTAAATCTAGTTTGAAATCTGTAAGCCGTGGGTGAGAGTTCTCAGTCATGTTGCTGTGACTGAAGCTTCAGTCTGCTAAGTAGATGGTAGTGTGCGAGTCATCCTGAAAAGGGGTCATACATTCCTACCCTGAGTGTTTCCCTCTGTTGGCACAGCTCACTTTTTAAAGACATATTGACCCAGATGAAATGCTCTCATGAGTCAAAACGTGCCCCCCACACTCACTTTTACCCCCCAGGAGATCTATGAAGAGTTGAATTATGTCTTAAAAAATGTATTGTCTTTTATAGCCTTTAGCGGCCTCAAGTGGTTGGGAGCCTCTATCCAAAACATATTTTCAGATATAATTTTGTTTCTATTGTCATGGCCATCAAAGAAGTTCATTACAGGGAAGCTTTGAAAGGTATACCATCTGACTGCATTTATTTTCATCTCTTTTTGGTCTCTTATGCTCACTTTAACAACTACCATGCCCTGGGAGCCTGTCAATCACCCAATAACCTGCTCTTGCACTCTTTACATGAGCTATTTTAGTTTTGCTTGCCTACTTGTGTGTGTGTGTCAGTATTTGGACGGAGGGGAGGTTTTGTATTTGCATATCCTGGGCGGACTCCTCTTATCCGGTGCTCAGTTGGGCCCTCAGGCCAAGGTGTACAAATTACTCACACACTCTTTAGTCATCGCAAGGGTCCCGTATTCCAGATAAATCCTGGATGGGAGGAAACCAACTGTTTACCTGCCAGTCGTAACAGTGTTAAGAGATCCTGCTCCAAGCCTCATAACCTGATTGCGCTGTTTAGCTGTTCTCAGGCCGCCCTCCTTAAAGCTGCCCCTAGGCCAGCCTAAAAGAATTGATCAGGCTCGGGTTGTTTGCAGAGGTATTACACTATTTGGACAGATCGGCAGTTCTGGTTGTTAAAAAGTTGTTTATCACTAAAGACCCCGAGGGTGTTCCTGTCAGTTTCACCCCAGGTGAAAATAAAGAGGTGATTGAATCTTAAAGTAAATGCAACATCCTTCTGCTACTTAATGATTATTTGTTGGGGATGCAGATGCTTCGCTTATATGTTTGGGTTTATTTCTAACATGTAAATTAGGTGAGGTGAGTGTTTAATCATCTTATCCTTAGGGCGACTGTGGCTGCGAGGGAGTGCGGTCGTCTTTCAACCAGAAGGTTGTGGGTTCGATCCCAGCCCATGCAGTCAACATGTCGATGTATCCTTGGGCAAGATACTTAACCCTGAGTTGCTCCCGATGGCATAGCCAACGGTGTGTGAATGTGTATGAATGTTAGTTCCGAGAGTTAGGTACACTGCTCTGTATGGATGGGTGTGAATGGGTGAACGACATGTAGTATGTAAAGCGCTTTGAGGGGTCTTAAAGACTGGATAAAGCGCTATATAAGTACAGTCCATTTACCATTTACCATATCCTAATGATCTTAAAGTGTGGTGCAGGGCCCTACACCTCGTAATGGGTTAGCATTTTAGCCCTTTTCAGGTTCCATCGTCAAGTCAGTCGTTTTTCTAATACGTTTTTGGTGCCTGAAATAAGGTCTGTGGTTAAAACAAGCTTACAATATATTTCTACGACATTAATTGCGGCAGTGAATACCCCACTGGTGAATGTCTGAAGCTTTTACATGTCTAAAAAAAGGCGGTTGCTAACAAGTGGTCAAATAGGACCATGGCCATATAATGCATTTGTGAAGTAGTTGATATCATGACGTTAGCTTTTGACTTCTGGCTATTGTCTTTACGCTTTGACTGTTCGAAAAGTAGAGGTAATATGTGGAGATAATCCTGCTGAAAAAAACGTGTTATCATAAACATGTGAACAGATCTTATTCTATACAATATCCCTTTTTGGACAACATCCATTGACTCTTTGTCCCATGAGCTTTTGCGATGCCAACTTCTGAGTTGGTTTACAAAAATACGTAATCACTGCACCACTCTATTGTGTTAAATGTGATCTAATGAGTTCATTTTATGCACAGCTGATTCTCCATAGAAGTGAATTGCAAGCTGTCTGCTGTTAGTTAGCTACAGGTGGTAGAAACCCCACTGTAGCGAAGGACATGAAAAGGCTCCAGCTGCAGGAAGAAGCAACATTCCCCAGAGAGAACTTTGACTGACTGCAGGCCATGTAATGACAGCGATTGTGCAGATTTTAGTGAAGACTTTGGTTGAAACTTTAGGGAGCATTAAAACTGTTCTTTGTAGAAAAACATGTATCAATCGTAATTTTGTCGTGTAACTTTTTTATTGAGAATATCTTTAAAGCTTTGCCTTGGTTGTCCCCCTCTCCCATTTAAAGATGCATCACAGCAGCATGTGAATGTCATTGTTCTATACACTATAAAGACTCCTCTGGGTGCAGAGAGCTGCCTCAGTTGTGAATCAGCGTTTCAGAATGAAGGGTTTTTTTTCTAACGCAGAGCCAGTCATTTAGAGAAGGATTGGTTAGAGAAAGTCCATTAATAATTCTGTTGCTTCACATCTAGTTTCCTCTCATTTTCCCTCAGGGTATTTTTTATGATGAAGAAACTGCATGAAGCATACAAGAGCGAATATAAGAATAGTTAGCTTTATTAAATGCATGCTTAAAACCTGTATAATATAGAACAATATATTTGTAAACCTGAACGAATGAAACTTCTTAGCAGTATTTTTCGTACTTTTCTTCCTTGATAAACATCCTATGACTGAAATATTGTATCGGTGAGGAGAGTGTGGGTGTTTGCCCTGTTTTAAAACTACAACAAATGTAAAGGCAAAGCGACAAGACCTGCACTTGCTGAACTTGCTAAATTGACACCTCAAGACTCATTCTGGGAAATGCTCTGTCACCCTGCTCTATTTACGTGGAGACGGGAGGCAACGGCCACTTCTGAAATTAACCCTTTCTGAACCAGGACGTCAGTGCCAAACACATGCACTCAGGCGCTCAGGCTTGGCTGTGCAGCCCAGTCTAAATGAATCAGTAGCAGCGTGATATGACTGGGACCGGTGGCCATTCGGGACTGCGATGACAAAGCAATGACCTCAGCACGTCTCCCTGCTGCACAATATGTACATCAGATAAATGGAGGCTCAAGGTGCAACTGATTGTATCATATCCTAAACCTAAAAATATGTACTCTATGCCAGTAAGGGCAAACAGCTATGCCAAGGGAAGTACTCATAAACTATACATTGCAGTATGTCTGTCTAAATCAACATATATTACATTGTATTTTACAATATGTGACCTTTTCTGAGGCATGCGTTGTTTCAAAAAAATATTGTGGAAAATCCCCATTAGTCATACGTTATTTTGCTGCTATGGGGATGCATTATCACTTTTATTTATAAATAACTTCATTCCCAGGGCTAGAAAAGCCACAATATTGAGAATCAGGTTGGATAAATCCTTAATTTGGTGCTTTTACACTGACTAAAAGTGTAACAAACAAGAAAAAGGGACTTGTGAAAATCTGCTTTTACTTTTCTTTTTGTCTTTATACAATAATTGTCTTTACTGAGACTCAGATACATTGTTTGGAGACTCTAGCGTGAGAAAGCATTCAGTGTTATCCAGATTATGTGAGATAACATCAACCTGATAGCCAGCCATGTAAACCCTTTATCACACCTTGAAGGTCATTTCTATTTGCCTTCTTTGAATCAGAAAATATGTTTCTCATGTCATGGGTACTGGCCACAGTGAGTCATGATTGCCTTTTGTTTGTGAGCAAGTGTATAGTTGTATTCCTCTCTTCCTTGTAGCTAAAAGCAGAGACGTGTCCCACAATAAACTGGACTCTGAAGTCGTCCCCAAAGTGGCCCGCATGACCATCTCAGGGAAGAAGCAGACCATGGGCTTCGATGTTCCAAGGTATCTAACACACAGCTGTACACAACATTCTCATTAAACAATGCAGAGCAATTAAGCTGAAAAGGAATGTATTTATCGTTTTTTTACATTTATCACATTACACAAACACAGCCGAACATTCCCCAACATTAGACATATGGCACATTACAAAATTATGCTTAAAAAGTTTGCAGTTACAAGTTTAAAGTACAGACCAAGAATATAATTACATTTGCAAATTAACAAATTCAACAAAAATAGAATACAAGCACATCCACATACAGAGCAGAGTACAGCTTACAATTCTCCAAATAGATGAACTACATTCAACATTTCCTCACAGTATTTAAGTGAAATATTTTCCCTTTAACCTTCCATAGCTTCTGCAATGTCCCCATTTTTTATAATAGTAGTTGTATTTAACATGAAAGTTATATAGTCGCAGAGATGAGCTGTGTTTCATTGTGATTCAACTCCTCCACATTCTCCCCTCAAGTGTGAATGGTGTTGTCGGGACCCCTGAACGCCCCACAGCAGCCTCGGCCTCCGAGGCCACGCCCAAGCGTCCAGAGACTCCATCTAAAGGCTCAAATGGAGACGAGCCCTCCACAGTTTCCACCCCGGGACGCTCTGGAAAGGCCCGGCAGACGATCAACATCAAGGAAGAACTGGAGAAGAGGCAGGGCGGAAAACCTCTGTTAAATTTGGTGGTTATAGGTAGGATGCAAATATATAAAGACACTCGTACTTTAGAATTTTAAATCAGCACGTTAACCTGTTAAGCCCGAAGGTCCCCGCCGACGGGGACCCTGATTTTTTTTATACACACTCACACAAATATTTTTAATATTTTTTTAAGAATCTTTTTTTTTATTTACATTTTTTTAATTTTTTTTTTTTAATGGAATGAATACCTATAGTGATTATTCAATGTAATACAATGATTTTTATAGTCTGGTATCTGAAAAATGTCAAATGGCACTGATGGGCCCAAATGGGCCCAAATGTGCCCAAAGCTTATTCCGCCTGGACTTTATTTTCATAAACCTCTCTAAAAAGGTCAAATGTCATTTGTTTTGCCTCAATCTTGATACAGGGTACTTATTATATGTTATAATTTGGATTCCTAAAGCTTTTAGGCTACTAACCCATCATTCAAGGTTGGTCTTCACTATAAGTAATGGGTTTTCTTTAGGCGGAGACAGGAATTTACATTTTTTTGCTATGTTCCATCTGAATTTACTCTGACACAGAAACATCTATATTGATTCTGACACTTCTACATCCAACTCACAGATGTAACCTTGCTTTGATAAGAAAGATTATTCATATAAACCTTTTAGAAGTGAAGTTACAGTCATTTGTTCTGGGCATGTCATTTTCGAGCCTGAAACCTGAAAAACAGGCTCGGGGTTTAACAGGTTAAGGGATCAGACCAATAACAAGGGATACACAATTAGATTCTGCACAAACAAAATTATAACAGAATTATTCTCATTATTTCTTTAACACCTATTATCCTACATATTGACCTACAGTGAAACAGTGCTGTTTGAGTTCATTCAAAATACAATTACAACTATCATTGTTGTATTATTGGACTTTTTTGATACATTAAACACTAAAGCTAGAGACTAAGGTGGAGTTCTTTCTCTAGACATTTAAAAAAAAACGTTTTTCTTCTTCAAATAGTTTCTTTCAGCATATCTAATTGTCCAGACATTGCAACATATCTGTTGTTAAAGAAAATTGAAAATAAGCTCTCAGTTTTTCCCACCACATCCCCAAATGTGTGAATCTACGCCATTTTGTACCCAAGTCTAATGTTAGTAGTAGAAAATGAGGCGAACTGCAGACCAGTGCAGTTGCTCAGTCATGTTCTCTCATTCTCAGTTCGACCAGAATAAGTGACTCTGTAGTTTCAGAAGTGCAGATGATTCTAGTTTCCCACAGGCTGCGAAACCTCTCGAAATACCACGGCCCTCTCCCTTCCCCCTCTCACCCTCCATCCTTGTTCCCATTTCTGTCAACCTCCCTTTGTGCAATGCAGCTTCTTCCTTCTACCAGCTGTGGCTGCCCTTTGCAATACCTTATCTCCTCTTTTCCTCCACCTGTCTTATCACTCTTATTACACTCTTCCTCTGTCCTCACTCTTCATCCCTCCCTGGTGTCTTCTATCTTACACTGAGCTCCTTTTTCTCTTTATCTCTCTCTAACATGACTACATTATCATTCTGTGCAGGTCACGTGGATGCAGGTAAAAGCACTCTGATGGGCCACCTGCTCTATCTGCTGGGCAACGTCAACCAGCGCACCATGCACAAGTATGAGCAGGAGTCCAAGAAGGCGGGAAAGGCCTCCTTTGCTTATGCTTGGGTCCTGGATGAAACTGGCGAGGAGAGGGACAGGTACATTTAGAGCGTGAAGTTACACACACACATCATTATGCACGGAAATGACAATTCCCTGTTGCCACATTGATTACAGCTAGACAGGAACACTTGATTACCTCACTGACGTCTCTTCCTGTTGTGTGCTTGGACTGATAAGGAATCATGAGTCAAACAATATGTCCCTCACCCATGAGAAAAAACAAATCTTTTGGCTTTTCAGTAGATGTTTGCTTGCTGTCTATGTTTTTTAAATAACAGAGTGAAAGGAAAGCATTAAAAGCCAGAAACAGAAAGTGACTTGGGTTGTACTCCCTAATCAGTACCTTCTAAAGCGCATGCGTAATAAAAAAAAAGCATCTGGACGGAAGCCTCGCCCACTGGAAGACATTGCAGTCGAACTGAAATTGACTGAGGGTTTAAATCTACATGACCTTAAAAGGAAGTCCAACTGCTCAGCAGTCAATCCACATCCAATTCATCGTTTCATTTATAGAATGAAACCTTACTTTAACTTCTACTAGAAAGTGTGTACACGTGAGAAATGTTTTTTTTTGTGGGTGAAGTGATTGTTGAAAAACAGCCTTCTCATGTATCTGTGTTTGCTCCAGAGGTGTGACGATGGATGTGGGCATGACCAAGTTTGAGACGGACTCAAAAGTGGTGACACTAATGGATGCGCCCGGACACAAAGACTTCATCCCCAACATGATCACAGGAGCTGCACAGGTATTTCAAATATAAGTGTTCAAGCAGCCTGCGCAATGCATGTTCCCACACAGGAAATGAGATATCTATCGCATAAGGTGTTGGTACGTTTAGAGGAACGGTCAATGAATCATAGAATTGGCGCGGTGTAAGAAACCCAGTGTGTAGTGTGGTTAACAACCTAAATAAGTCGGATCTTTTAGCATTTTGTTTTGTTTTCTGATGCCTTGGATGGAAATGAATGTTATAATATCACAAAAACAGACTAACACCCCGTCTACACTACAGGCGTCGAAAAATGCTTTCAACGCTTCGCCCATTCACTTGAATGGGGTGACGTAGTTGATTTTGAATCTTCGCCGAACTGCATTGTGGGGAGCATGGCATGGCTTTGCAAGCATCACGAGCATCTATCGACATCAAAAGTTGAGCAATGTTCAACTTTTGAGGCTCGATGCTTGGCATCAGCCAATCAAATCCCGTGTATGCAAATCTGACAGTACAAGGGCTAGCCAATCAAACCGCGTGTATGCTGGGAGAGACTACGCAGGTCATTTCCTCATATTCAAAAAAATGGAGCGGTAGTGAATCACCCGGTGCTGTATGATCAGTCTCTGTTCATCTACCGGGATACAAACCGGAGGAGCCAGGCATGGAGGGAGGTGGCAGAGACAGTGGATGAAACTGGTAGGTTTTCGCCTGTTTGGGGATTTTATATCCAGTTTACTTCGTTTTAACATTGCTATTGCTTTGCATCCCGGGGGCGGGCGGGAGATTCCTGATTGGTTGTTGGTCGCCTTGGGCGCGAGAAATCGCCAAGCCTCAGACACGCCCAGCTTCAAGATTTTTTGATGCCTGTAGTGTAGACGGGCCGTAAGAGGAGCAGGGAACAGATGATTACAAAAAACTAGAAAGCTACACGCATACGTACAGTCCCTTACTCTACATACCAGTGCGCATTGTATGTAATGCATTTCTCTGGTTAAATAAATGTCCCAAAATTAAAGTAGATCCTTTCCCTTTAGATATACCATGAGCCGGCCACACCCGTCAGCGGGATTTGAAATAACTTGTGCGGTTTTGGGTGTTGGTGTCAAAAGGTTTTTTTTTGCACCATGGGTGTGCTTGTCTCTCCCTGTTTGAGCCACTAATGTAATTTCTCTTTTAACCATATGACTGTCCTCAGTGCAGACTCATCATGTAGTGACTAAGCGTTTTCTGCTGCAGTATTGTGACCTACTCTGATGTTAAAGATGGTTTCACAGCTCACCTGTCCTTCCTGTTGAGCACTTGGTCAAAACGGAAAAAACCACATTTGATATATAATATAATGTAAAAAATAAGAAACTGATTTCATGCATGTTTAATGTTATTGCTTAAATGTTTGAATGTATTATTGTTCTGATGAACTTCAGACTTTACATGGAACATGAACAGTTCATCTTTTGTATCTGTTTTAAAATATAACTTCATTTTGACTTTTTACAATTGTATCTAACATCCTATTATTGGTATTTATAGTCAGAAAAATGCAATTAATCACAGATAGTTTGATATACATTATTGAGAACATCCTCTTGTGAAATAGCAATTTATTTTACAAAATCAGATGATGTTTTTAATCCATAGGTTAAGGGGTCTGATTTGTTTTCTTCTTCCATTTAAGCAGTATTAGTTGTCCGGCTAAAGACTACAGGAACAACTTTTTAGTTTTTCCGACATCAGCTGTTTGTGTATGAGTGTAGTTTGGAAACAGATGGACGCAGTTCTTATTTTCCCCTCCCATCTCTCTCCAGGCCGACGTGGCGGTGCTCGTGGTGGACGCCAGCCGGGGGGAGTTCGAGGCAGGCTTCGAGGCAGGGGGGCAGACCAGAGAACACGCCCTGTTGGTACGCTCGCTCGGCGTCACTCAGCTCGCTGTCGCTGTCAACAAGATGGACCAGGTCAGACCCAGCTGCACTCAACTGACGCACAGTGGGGAAGCATGTGTGATTGACTGTTTAACACATGGATATATAGAGATGTTCTTGCAGGTGAAAGTTTGAAAAAAATGAAAGCAATGTGCTTCACAAACCCCCCTTAAACAGTAAAACACAGGCAAGCAGCAGAATGTCTTAAATTACATCATAAGCAGGGGTGCACATAACTTTTTTGCCCTGGTTCTCAAATGAGCACCTGGAGATGTTGCTTGGTGCTCATCCTTAAAATGAAATCAACCGTAACTTTTGAGGGGGTCTTGACTTTATTTGCCAGACACACGGCACTGAACACATGTGCAGAGGTGAACACAGAACACACATGCAGAGGTGAACACAAGACAACATTAGCACGACCAGTAATCCTACAAGCTGTCATCACTACCCTCCTGACTGTTCTCCTCACTGTCCTCCTCTCTGTCAGACATGGTAGCTGATGATGTAGGCCTACTACTTTCTCTCTGGTTGAGTCTGCGATTAGCTGCTTGCATCCACAAGTCAACAGCTGGTTTTGGGTCGAAAGTCTCTGTTGTCATCTTAGACAAGTGGATGTAATCAAATAAGTATGTGAACATAACCAATAACCTACCATAGCCAATAACAAATTAATGTAACTTATTTTATTTTTGTTGTTCATTCATATCTTATTTTACCTTAACATTTATTTATGCATTTTTTTTTATCTCTCCAGTTTTAAAGGATATTTGTGGTTGCTGTCCTATAGTATACATTTGAATGATTTCAAACCTGTTTATCCCAATAATTATAAAGGAGTGCCTTGGAAATATACATAAAGACCAAACCGTTTGAACTTAGACTAAAGTGAACTATCTAAACACTCAGAGTCCTTTACCTCACTGAGCTGTAGTTAACTTATCAGCCTCTCAGTCTGACTGGGAGGACTCTCCCTCCACATTATTGTTGAAACATCTTCTTCTTCCGTTAGAGCAGCTAGCACCAGATTCTAATAACAACAGCGCCGGAACCGGTGCACCCTCCCTCGCTCACTCGCTCGCTCCCACGCATGCGCACCTGCGCACCAGTTATGTGCAGCCCTGATCATAAGGGAAAAAAGCTGATTCATAGTTTACCATTCACAGATGTTGCTCTGAAAGAAATGAACCCTGTTTCTAAAGACTTGCCACCTTGCGATGTTAGTAGAAAAGAAGGCCTAAGGGAACCGTGTGTGTGTTTGATTGCATTCGTGTCTTTTTGTTTACTATAACCACGAGCATTTCTCTCCGCAATGTGTGCCAAAGGGGAAGCTTTCTGTGTGTATTTACTTTTTTCTTTATGTGTATATTCAAATCAGGTAAACTGGCAACAACAGCGTTTCCAAGACATTACTTCCAAACTTGGACATTTTCTCAAGCAGGCAGGATTCAAGGTGAGTTGGAACCAAATCACCCAATCCTACATCTCAGGATAACGAGCAACTCTGTATCGATATATTAACTAATTTCTTGTATTTCCTAGCTTTTGTTTGATCAAGTGTTAACGTGTTTTTCCAGGACTCTGATGTTTACTACATCCCCAGCAGCGGCCTGTCAGGAGAGAACCTCACCACCAGGAGTTCAGTGTCGGAGCTCACATCCTGGTACTCTGGCCCCAGCCTGATGCAGCAGATTGGTAATGCAAGCTGCCTAAAGCATTCACCGCCTTTTGAAAATGTTAAAAAGATAAATCAAATCAAATCAAGTTTTATTTATATAGCACATTTATAAACGATTTTTGGTCGAGCCAAAGTGCTGTACATATAATAAAAATAGCCTAGAGTAGAGACACTTTACAGCAAATACAACAGCACAGATTGTTCAGAATATCAGTATGAGAAAAACGACACCCTCTATCCTTAGAACCTCACATCGTACAAGGAAAAACTTCCAGAGAAAACCCACAGTTTAAGGGGAAAAAATGGGGGAAACCTCAGGGAGAGCAACAGAGGACATACTAGAACATATATACTAGCACAAGCTGTAATTCAGCCCTGTTTTCATCATCCGTCTCTTTAAAATATATGATCAAAAAACACCTTTTCACAGAAGTGATATAAGATGTTTCTAAGAATGTTATGGTGCTTTAAATCCAGACAGGCTGACTTGAAGCTGAACACAGCCATGTTGTTTTTTTACAAATGTTGGGGTGGAATTTTACTTGAAACTGACTCGGCAGCACTGATCGACTTGTTGATGCTTCTTCAGAGTTTTGTGAATGGGTTACGCTCACGGCCAATCAGGCGCCTAAAGCACATTTCGTCTAGTAACAATGAAAATGATTCACCACCACCGGTTAGAAGGCATCTGGTAATATTATGTAAACTTTCTCCATCTCATTGTTTTCTTCCTCTTTTTTTTGTCCTCTCTTGTTTTCCATCTCTGCTGAAGACGCCTTCAAAGCCCCTCAGCGATCTGTAGAAAAACCGTTCAGACTGTGCGTTTCCGATGTGTTCAAAGGTAAAGTCACTGACGCATACTTGCAGTTTATGGGAATGTGTGCACGGCCCTTGTCCTTTCTCTTTTTCTAAATTAAAGCTGATGGTGCATTTTTTTCTTCCCAGACCAGGGTTCAGGCTTCTGTGTTACCGGGAAGATCGAGGCTGGTTACATTCAGACCGGAGAAAGAATACTTGCTATGCCCCCCAATGAAACCTGCACGGTCAAAGGTGTGTATTAAAGGTGGGGTAGGTACGTTTGAGAAACCGGCTCGAGATACACTTTTTGTTATATTCCATGGAATGCTCTTAACATCCCGATAGCAATGAATATCTTAAGTGCTTTGACAAAAAATCCATAAAAAAATGTCATCTGTGGAAGCCATAGTACTGTAAAAAGTACAACGGCAATCCAATCGCCCTGTCTGTCAGCCCTCCATCTCGTGCACGCACAAATGTATCTCGTGCACTCATTGGGCGTGCCGTCATTGGGCGTGCATTGCAGCAGTACTTCAATGACTCGCCAGCAACAGGCGGCCACTTTCACCAGTCTGCTGACGTCATGTGCGCGTTCATTTGTGTTGGAGGAGGTGCTCTGTAAGGAAGTCTGAAGGAAGGGGCGGATTCTTTTCGGCTGCGTACTTTCAAATTTTAGTGCACTCGAGCCGGTTTCTGAAACTTACCTTCCCCACCTTTAAATAAATCCATATGAGCATGATGGCTCACTTTGGTAGTTCACGTTTCACTTTCATGCAATCCTACAGAATTGTCTTCATAGATGGCAATGAGAAAAGGGCACACAAAAACTTCGAACACCATGTCAAAAACATATTAGTCATGAGGGCAAGTAGCAGTTGCAATGAACTGCTAAGATGCTGGCAAGGATGCGTCTACACTGGTGTAAAGACTAATCTTTTTTCTAATTGTTTGAGCACACAAGGTATTGTTTCAGGTTTGGACTGTGTTCAAAATGTCACAACTGTTTAGTATTGAGCTGAGTTTTTCACTTTTGTCTGTTTTAAAAACATTTCCATATTGGCCCAGTTTTAGTTTAGGTAGGGAATGATTCTGAAATGTCTCTTCACCCCAAAATACACTACAAATTATATTTGTATTAAAGAAGAACAACCAGCACAGGGCACATCTTCCCACATCTACTGTAAATGAATCTCCTTGGCTTTGCTGTGTACATTGTGTTTATAAAACACTTTTCAAAATGTGTTGAGAATATTTTAATATTGCTTATTTATGTAGTAAAAGTTGTTTTAACCGCCTTCATCACAGGTCAGTATTGTAGGCTAATTTTAATTTCCCAGAACATGTCATATTGACTAATGCCTGTTCAGCCAGTTTGCTTAAAATTAAAAGTTTAAAATCTACATACACATACACTGGACTGGACCTACCTGTGTCACTCTAAATTTAGTCAACATCTAACAGCAAAAAAAGCAAAATGCACGTAAATGCAATGCAATTAGTCACAACATTTGAATACACTTAGAATGCAGTCTTATATGTTATAAGGCACTCTCTCAGGCAGAAAAAGTTTTTGAGCAAATAAGACATCTGCTACAAACTCACCATCTGAGTGCGCCTTTTTGTGACTCTGAATGTTGTTATCTGAGTGAATGGTGATACACGCTGCCATCCTGTGGCTGCTGGGTGGCCTACACTCTGTGTTTTTGCTGCAGGTATCACTCTTCACGATGAGCCTCTAGACTGGGCTGCAGCAGGAGACCATGTCAGCCTGACGGTCACCGGCATGGACATCATCAAGATCAAGTAAAAAAATATCTCCAGTGTGTATTTCATATAAGCTTAAGGGTCTGATTTGGACACAATATATTTACTAGTGATGTCTGTTATGTATATGTCTGGTCTGCCCACATGTTGCTGCATATTTAGTGATAACTGCTTCCTTCCAGAGTGGGCTATGTGTTCTGTGATCCCAAGGAGCCTGTACGAGTGTGTACTCGGTTCAGAGCCCGGATCCTTCTCTTCAATATCGAGGTCCCCATCACACAAGGCTTCCCAGTGAGTGCAAGCAAACACAGTCATAAACCAACTGTTTTTTTGTAAGCATCTATATTGGATGCTGTGTCTATTTCATTCTATGTGCATAAGGGATGTGCATCTCCATCACTGAGTGCGATGCGCATCTTGATACGTTGCCAACGATACGATACATTAACAATACATTTGAAGCACCGAGTGATGAGATACAATACGATTCACCCCTATTGCGATACAGTTCGATACGATTTGATTCAACATTATGCGAATCGGGGCGATAAGATGCGATTCAACACGATGCAAAATAATGATACAATTCAATATGGTACGACAGAGGATTTAGTTGTATTCCTCATATGCAGCAAATCATAAATCAACAAAAAAGTGCTTCACATATTTGGTTTTCTCTACTAGTACTGCGCATCCCATTATGCGGATTCTTTTTTACCTTAAAAAAAACATTGTATAACACCTCACAGTTAAACCATTTAAGGATGCATTGCCCAGAATTAACAATGTGCAAATAACAGCTACCATAGTGCAATGCCCATACAGCGGCCAGCCTGATGTGCATAACACTCATTCATAGGCTAACTCACCAGTGAGCAGAAAGCAGTGGTTTCTATATGAGCAATAAAGAATACAAATAACCTTTCACAAACAGGTCTTTCATAACTGCTTACAGTAAGTAAGACATTTAAACTACACTGAACAAAAATATAAATGCAACACTTTTGTTTTTGCTCCCATTTTTCATGAGATGAACTCAAAGATCTAAAACATTTCTATATACACAAAATAACCATTTCTCTCAAATATTGTTCACAAATCTGAAAAAATCTGTGATAGTGAGCACTTCTCCTTTGCCGAGATAATCCATCCCACCTCACAGGTGTGGCATATCAAGATGCTGATTAGACAGCATGATTATTGCACAGGTGTGCCTTAGGCTGGCCACAATAAAAGGCCACTCTGAAATGTTCAGTTTTATCACACAGCACAATGCCACAGATGTCGCAAGTTTTGAGGGAGCGTGCAATGAGCATGCTGACAGCAGGAATGTCCACCAGAGCTGTTGCCCGTGAATTGAATGTTCATTTCTCAACCATAAGCCGTCTCCAAAGGCGTTTCAGAGAATTTGGCAGTACATCCAACCGGCCTCACAACCGCAGACCACGTGTAACCACACCAGCCCAGGACCTCCACATCCAGCATGTTCACCTCCAAGATCGTCTGAGACCAGCCACTCGGACAGTTGCTGCAACACTCGGTTTGCATAACCAAAGAATTTCTGCACAAACTGTCAGAAACCGTCTCAGGGAAGCTCATCTGCATGCTCGTCGTCCTCATCGGGGTCTCGACCTGACTCCGGTTCGTCGTCACCGACTTGAGTGGGCAAATGCTCACATTCGATGGCGTCTGGCACGTTGGAGAGGTGTTCTCTTCACGGATGAATCCCGGTTTTCACTGTTCAGGGCAGATGGCAGACAGCGTGTGTGGCGTCGTGTGGGTGAGCGGTTTTCTGATGTCAATGTTGTGAATCGAGTGGCCCATGGTGGTGGTGTGTTATGGACGACGAACACAGGTGCATTTTATTGATGGCATTGTGAATGCACAGAGATACCGTGACGAGATCCTGAGGCCCATTGTTGTGCCATTCATCCACGACCATCACCTCATGTTGCAGCATGATAATGCACGGCCCCATGTTGCAAGGATCTGTACACAATTCCTGGAGGCTGAAAACATGCAGTTATTGCATGGCCAGCATACTCACCGGACATGTCACCCATTGAGCATGTTTGGGATGCTCTGGATCGGCGTATACGACAGCGTGTTCCAGTTCCTGCCAATATCCAGCAACTTCGCACAGCCATTGAAGAGGAGTGGACCAACATTCCACAGGCCACAATCACCAACCTGATCAACTCTATGCGAAGGAGATGTGTTGCACTGTGTGAGGCAAATGGTGGTCACACCAGATACTGACTGGTTTTCGGACCCCCCCAATAAAGCAAAACTGCACGTTTCAGAGTGGCCTTTTATTGTGGCCAGCCTAAGGCACACTGTGCAATAATCATGCTGTCTAATCAGCATCTTGATATGCCACACCTGTGAGGTGGGATGGATTATCTCGGCAAAGGAGAAGTGCTCACTATCACAGATTTTTTTAGATTTGTGAACAATATTTGAGAGAAATGGTTATTTTGTGTATATAGAAAATGTTTTAGATCTTTGAGTTCATCTCATGAAAAATGGGAGCAAAAACAAAAGTGTTGCATTTATATTTTTGTTCAGTGTATTATTGGCCGTCACAGGCTGCTGTAAACTAAACACCACTCTCTGACAGAACACCTCACTAAGTGATTTAACTATGTCTTACTTTCAGGTTTTACTTTTCAGCCGCAGACCCCATGTCGCCTCTTTATGTGCGTCGCTAAGTTCCTCGTACTACTTGTCTACTTTAAAGCGGCACGGCATCGTTTACAATTTGCGAGCGATTTTTCAAGTTGACTGTCTTTCTTGAAAAATCCGAAGTGTTGCCAAACGTTTGATTTGTAGGTATTTTTCGGTGCGCTGTGTTTCTCTTTCTCCTCGACTTCCATGTGTGTTGATAACTGAGACTTTCGGCCTCCGTAGTGCGAAGCAAAGATCAAACATTGTCTCTGCTGAGTTTGACAGGATGAGGATATTATATGAATGAATCGGTTTTTCACCGATGCAAAGACGCTACAATCGATGCATCACGAGTTCAACCCAAACTGTAGCCGATGTGCACTCTTTCAACCGGTGCACTCGCATCTTGAACGTTTATGCCGGTGCACCGATGCCAAAAGGTGAATCTTAACATCCCTAATGGGCATGTGTTTTAATCTTGTGTTTGTGTGTGTGTGTAGGTATTGCTGCATTACCAAACAGTGAGTGAGCCAGCCACCATTAGGAAACTGATAAGTGTTCTACACAAAAGCAGCGGCGACGTCATCAAGAAGAAACCAAAGTGAGTGTGGATTTGATCAATATTATGCGAGGTGGACCCTGAAGGTGTTATTTTTGTATTAATTACCTCCTCGCTGCACTTTATCCCACTTATTACACGGTTACATACTAAATAAACCAATGACTTGACTCACAACATTGATTATAAATTATTTTATTGATTTCAAAATGATGGTATAGCTTCCGCTTAAAAAATAGTCAGTTCCGCTGCGTACCAACGGCTAAGACTCCAAGTTGACCAATCAGAATCAAGTATTCAACTAAGCCGTGTTATATAAATGCATAGTACACAGTAGTTCTAATACTGTGTGCTGAAATAGTCACCTTGTACAACTTTCAAATGTCCCCAAGAAGGGCATCGTGTTTCCTTCTAAATATATACTTGATAAAACATCATTTGTAATAATTCTTAGAAATTGCACAAAATCCAGGTTATCCTCACTTCCTGTTTGTGTTTGCTGTGCAGGTGTTTGAGTAAAGGTATGAATGCCATCGTGGAGATCCAGACGCAGAGGCCGGTGGCATTAGAGCTGTACAAAGACTACAAGGAACTCGGCCGCTTCATGCTCAGATATGTCGGCTCCACCATAGCTGCAGGGGTCGTCACTGAGGTAAAATGGGAATGATCGAAGGACAAAAACAATATACAGATGTGTGCTGTTGTTTTTATTTACGAGCGTGATTTTTCTTTTTTCCACGGCAGATCAAAGAATGAGGAGCATTTCCATGGACACAGAGCCGGTCTGAACTTGCTCTACAGGCTGCCTGCAGCCAGAGACAAAGTGCAATTCCTCCAGGGTCTCAGCGTCATTTTCATCCATCCACCGCTCCATCCAGCTGCTCCGACCGACTGCTCCAAACAACACCAAACTGCATGGATATGCGGCAAGATGATCCAGCCTCCTGCGACAAACAGGCGCATTACCCTGCCACCCCATAACTTCAGATTTATTTTCGTCTGACTTTGTTTTTTAGTAAAATCAGGCCAAATTAAGAATATAATCCGACTTTGAAAGACACTTTCACCAACAGGAGATTTCCACAGTTATTTATGTCACTGTACTTCCCTCTAAGCAACCTTTTCTTGACTGAAAAAGCATGAATCCTGTTGGAACAACTATTGAAACTAGAGCAGTCAACAAATCAGCTGTGGTGTAAGCAGAACATTTCTTTCTGCTGTAACAGATTTCCAGATTTCTCCTTCGTGTAAAGGTTAAGATGAGGATATACACCCCAGTTTTTTTGCATAATAAGTCCCTCCTGAGATTTTTAATTTAGACAGAGATGAACAAATGAAATTTAAGTTATTAGATATTATTTTTACCATAGTATGTTGACATCTCATACAACATAGCCAATGGGACACAGTTCACTCTAACCAAGCGAGAATAGTTTTTGAGCAAAAAAGGGAAACTAAAATCTTCACCACTGGACAAAGACACATATGTCTAATTTAAGTTAACAAAATACTTGAAATGCTTCCACAGTAAAGCACCACCATGCTTTTTGAAGTACTCATCTGTGTTTTGTTTTTTCTTTGAAAGACTTGGTTAAATGAAGAAGAGCAGCTGTGTTTCTGTTTTCCCCATGTGTTGTTGAAGGTGTTGTTGAAGGAGGACGATGCAAAATGAACATGACGTCAGTAATCTGTGGTTTGAGTTTTGATTTCAGCAGTGTTAACTTTATATTCAATTGAAAAAAAAAGTGCGAGGATTCTTGATAGTTTAAAATACATACGCTAAGTAAAGTAAGAAATGAAAATGTAGAGGTGATAGTTTCCTGTCGGGTTTGACAGTGACACGGCTGGGGTTGTTACCGCTGGAGTGGAAAGCATCAAAAAAAAAAAAGAATGCACATCGAAGGGAAAATAGGTCAGAGATTTAGAAAAATGCCCACAACGCGTTTCCAGTGGTGGACTCTGAAGTGACAAGCATGTGTAACCGCGGCTTACAAAGTTCCACTTCACAGAAAAAGACTTGAAGGCCAAGGACAATTAAAGTCATAATGGTGTGAGAACTTTAAGGATTTTATGGCAAAGAATCCCAGGCTCCTGACATAATATACTGTAGTCGGTATACTAAGACATCAAGAGTGCAATAAGAATATTGAAAGGGACATAGTGCACGTAAAGTTCAGGAATAAGTAAACTATACTCATATAAACCATAATGAGATTATAGGGTGGAAAGTTATTACACAACTGTCACAAAATGTGGGTCGAAGGTGTTAGGTGGTGCCTCTGATTTAAAGTGTATATAGTCCTTGTATGCATGCACAGGAAAGAATGTGTGCATTGAAGATACACACTGAATGAACGGAAATATAGTGTAATTGTATGCTTTTGGGATTTTTTTAATGTCTTTGAATTGCATAATTTGGAAGGTTTTGTGCTTTTAGGTTATACTCAGGTATCTCTGTTAAATGTGATGCATACCGCTAAATAATTTTAATTAAATCTAATCTGGCTGATTATATACTATGACTCCCTGCAGCTGAAGTTGCTGGCTCAGTCACAAACACTGCAAAACTATAACTTGGCCGGGGCAAAGGTCTCAAAAATACATGACTTATTTCAGTATCCAGAAACAAAAAGCATCGCGCAAATCTAAGATGCTTTAAGACATATTTGCTCTACACTGTAAGTTTATGCTATATTGATGAAGTATAATGTCATTGCTGGGTCTCTTAACTACAGTCTAACCTCATGAAGAGGATTTCCCACCAGTGTACAGTGTAGGTCCATAGGATGGCAGTGTTCAGCACATTTCCTGTCATCTACAATAAGAAGTGTTCATGTTTTGTGAGGTTAGCAACGTGTTCTGCTACAGAAATGCATAAGAAATAGCATCATGCAGTGAAATTGGTGTCAGTCACCTAGGGTCCAACTTTGACACAGAGAGCGGTAAAAGCCTTTTGGTCTCCAGACCTTTGACCTGAGATAATGAATAACTTTCTCTGTAAATGGATTGGAGTATTGCTGCTTCGCCAGTCTCCTTTCTTCATTAGCCATTTCTAAAACTGACAGTAACTGTGTTGTCACGTATATGCAAAGCCAAAACAAGCTCTTGAAAAAACTATGCAGTAAGTTTATTTCTGCGTTGTCATGATAGACAAGCGGAATTGTTCATGGCACTTTGTGAGATGCAGGCCACACAACCTTGAGCTTTAGAAAAAGGTTTAATCTTTAACATTTATGTAGGAAACTGTCTGTAAACAAAAATACCTGAACTTGTGCCTGCTGCTGCTATCCTTTACCTGCAACAAAGCAACCTCACCTCGAGGTCCATTAGGTTGCCGTTATGGAGCTTCTGATCTCATCGCATGTAGTCAGGCCAAGTTTGTCCATGCCTTTTGAAAAAACTATTCCCACCCAAAATGACTGAAAAATACGTTGGAAAAGTGATACAACTTTACTTTCATCATCACACAACGTCGCAGTATAGATGCAAGCAAATGTACCATTTCTGTAGATTAGAGAAAAAACATTGGTAAGTAACTATAATGACAAACTTTATGAAATAATGACTAAACAAGAGGCAAAAATAAGAAGTAGTCTCTAAAGAAGTAGTACGTTTTGCTATTATTTTTCAAGTTATTTTGAGATACTTAGATAGGCCTACTACTCATTATCTTGAATTAATATGCCATTGTATTTTAAGAAAGTGCAGGTAGGCCTACTCATCATTGGCATCTTCGAGCCTCTTTACGTGTCAACCTTTGTAATAGGGCAGGCTATTAGTTCTCAAACTGCACTAAAGGGTGTAATAGCCTAGAGACAAAATAAAAGATATACAAATAGGTATTTAGACACCTGCTTTTCAAACTTTATTGATATATTATTTCACTTGTTTCCAAGACCTTTAAATGCTAACCAGTGCTAAAGGGAATCATTAGCCTAGTGCTGCTCAGTGCTCACCATTTTGGGTGTTATAGAGAAACGTGACAGAGGCCGCTGTCGAGTGGGAGGGTCGGTCCAAAGCATGGTCCAAAGTAACTTCATATCGTTGGCTTAATATGCTCCAGACCTGCAGCAGTCTGCTGTTATTCTCTCAATTTGTAGCAATAGTTTGATATCCTCGACGTGCAGCCATGCCGAACCCCTCTGAGCAGAGCTCTTGTCTGGTTCTGGAGAACTTCATCGGAGGGAAGTTCGTCCCGTGTCGGACTCACATCGACTCCTACGACCCGTCCGTCGGAGAGGTTTACTGCAGGGTGCCGGACAGCGGGGCGCCGGAGGTGGGTCAGCCAGCCTCATGCTATATGACTAGATTTATAACTATAACCGTCTGCACTGTTTTTCCTACTTACTCTGGAGTAGCATTATTTTTATTGAGAATGTAGTGCAAAGCCTACAACCCATACCTAGGCCTTGATGCTTCCTGCTGCTGCAAATCACGCCTTTTTAAAGATAACATGTTGAGATTTTGTTGAGATTTCACAAAAGTGTGGTGATTTCTGACCACAAATGTTAAACAAATAATGGCTTTGTTGGTGCATTTGACCTGTGAGAGTTTTTATCTAGTTGTTGTCTGTGTATCTGTGTTTTTTGAGTTAATCATTTCCATGTTGTGCTTATGCTCTCTATGATCCCAGACTTTACAATGACATTCTTTATGGCAGGCATATTGACCTGGATTGCATATTTGTTATATAAACACATTAGGCTACTGCATTTAAACCAGGGTTAACTTTTGCATGGACTTGCAGAAGTGTCATATAGGCTATATTCTTCATGTTGAATATCCAGGTTCAGATGCTGCATGTGAAACACTGCTCGAGAGAGAGACCTTTACTCTTTGTAGAGTAAACAGTGAAGTAATCATTAAACACATGAACGACATGAGTCAATAATTGTACTTTTCATATGAGATCAAAGTTGTTAGCCATTATATAAATATACACCCAGACTCCCCCCAGTGTATCCCCGACCACTAGTCTCGGGGGCAGTTTAATCTCACAGGCCTAAGACTTTACAATTCCTGAGCTAAGTGAAGTTCCATTACAGATGTAAATATCACACACGCATGTTCCACATATCTAAATCTATTAATATAACGTATAATATTTGAATCCCCCTTTTAAATTATTTAGTTTTATATAAAGTTTTGTCTAATTCACTTCGTTCCTGCATTTTACTTGCACAATTGATGGCACTATATTATTTCTTATAATATAAGTTTATTTTATGTGTCAAGTTTGCTGTGTGTCTCTTTACATTTCCATTTCCAACCATTGTGCCTAAGCTTTTTTGCTTTGTACAAGAAAACCTTTGAATCTCCATACTTGTGATGCCTGTGTAAAAGTTGTGGCCTCACTTGCGACAAAAGGGATTTTTATGATGAAGGCATACAGTACTTTACAAGAACAATACAGAAAACTTAATGCAAAAATAACAATTGTATGTCTCATTCGGATATGTCTTGGTCCCATGTTGGTAACTGCTGAAACCTCACACAGAACTATGTGCTAACCTCTCTGTGCTTCCCCTCTGCAGGTGGAGGCAGCGGTGGCGGCGGCTAAAGAAGCGTTCCCCGGGTGGTCCGCTCGCAGCCCGGAGCAGCGGGCTCAGGTCCTCAACAAACTGGCCGACCTGTTGGACGCCAACGTGGAGGAGTTCGCCCAAGCTGAATCCAGGGACCAAGGTGTGCTATACTGTTGTAAAACCGGTGGTATCAACCCAAAAGTCAGTCAGATTATCAGCCAGTAGCACATTACTGCATGCTCCAGTTATTGGATTTCATATTATTAGAACCCAGATTTCAAAACCCTCATATGCAGGTCCTGTTGAGGTGTAGTATGACTGATTACATGCCTAGGGTTGTAACTTATTACAATTTTAATATAATATTAATTATTAATTCAATTATAGATTAATCTCCAAAACAATTGATTCAACACAAAGTGCCTAAGGTCAAAGGTCATCTTAATTATGACCAACTGTCAAAAACGTAGACAATCAGGTTACAACATTTAGTAAGTTGAGTAAAAGCCATAAGAAGCAGCACATTCTAATAATTGTATGGAAACGTGTGAGTAAAGTCTAAAACTGATTAATTTTTTTGGTCAAGATCTTTGTTCTAAGTAACTTCTTTCTCATAATTAAAAACAGTAAAAATGACTCACTTGCCTCTCAGAACTTCTTAACCTAGAACAAATAAATGTTTGACTTTAGTTCTTGAAAATGCATTTCAAATTCAGTTGATTTCTAATCAAATAATGTATTGATTGAGGCAGCTGTAAACATATTATACATGAAAATATTTGATCATAATAAGCAATATTTATTGTTAGTGAACATAAAGAGCTTGCGAGTACTTTACGCATGTTTAGTTCACCTGTGTATTAGATTCATAATATTGTGAACTAAACTGACATTTGGCCTGTGGGTGGCACTAGAGGACCGCTCAAACATTGTACAAAATTAAGTGATGATGACCTGGGGTTGATATTGAACTATTTTGAGTGTAAGCAGGTGCTGTTTTATTATCCCCTGTCCACTATTATCCCCTATGTTGTTGTTGTGACTTTACAGGTAAAACAGTAACATTTGCACGGACTGTTGACATTCCCCGATCTGCGTACAACTTCCGCTTCTTTGCCTCATCACTGTTGCACCACACCAACGACTGCAGCCAGACGGACCACATGGGCTGCCTGCACTACACCATCCGCTGCCCTGTGGGAGTGGGTGAGAGCTCAGTATCTCTGCATTAAAACCTGTTATTTTTTTCGTGCTTCATATGTTTTAAATCTGTGTTTTGGTTTTGTGCAGCCGGTCTGATCAGCCCCTGGAACCTCCCCCTGTACCTGCTGACCTGGAAGATTGCTCCTGCCATCGCTGCAGGCAACACAGTGGTGGCCAAACCCAGCGAGATGACCTCTGTGACTGCCTGGATGATGTGCAAATTGATGCAGCAGGCTGGTAGGACTACAACACCCACAATGCAATTGGAATCCATTTACATGCACAGAAGATATACCAGAATCAGAATAAGAATACCTTTATTAGTCCCACGGAGGGGACATTTACATTGTTATAGCAGAAAAGAGCCAAAGACAGCTTAAGAAGCATGCATAACAAAATATTAAAGATAACAAATAAAAAAATTAAATAAAAAAAATGATACTTCATAAATCCTATAAAAAAATCCCATGCTGCTGTAAAGACATTGCTTGATTTAAAAATATATAATAAAAAACATTATAAATCATATCAACAGTCGAAATATATATATCAATAGAGTATACAAGAAACATAATACGTTAGAATACACTTAATAGACCAACCTGCTTCTCAAACATTGGATACTACTGTATATACAAGTTATTACTTATTATTCACTATGACCTATAACAAAAATGAGTTTGAAGAATTGCTGAAAGCTTTCTATCTCCACAGGTGTTCCTCCAGGAGTTGTCAACATTGTTTTCGGCACCGGGCCAAAAGCAGGCGACGCCCTGGTCGGCCATCCTGACGTCCCATTGGTCTCCTTCACTGGCTCCACGGCCACTGCCCAGTGTATCACAGAGCGGAGCGCCCCCTACTGTAAGAAGCTCTCTCTGGAGCTGGGAGGGAAAAACCCTGCCATTATTTTTGCTGACGCAGACCTGGACCGGTGCATCGAGACCACTGTTCGCTCCAGCTTCTCCAATCAGGTGAGAGAAGAGTGTCAGGAAGGGTTATCGGACTCTATTCAAGTTTTGAATTGAATTGCTGTCATTATTTTCTTTTGTATTACACATGCTTTTTTAAGGGTTATTATCAAGGCTGGCCCCAGTGTGTAAGCTAAACTTCTGGGGCTCCAAGAATGTCAGTTTTTTGCTAAATAATTTGTAAATGTTTTTGGGAATATGCTCTAAATACATCCACTGACAGTGAAATAGTTATGGGTCCTACTTGGTTTGATATGATGAGGATCTGTCTTTATGGGAATCTATGCATCAAAAGCATTTTTTTGTAAACTAAATTACAGCTTTGTTTAGCTCATAATTTATTTTTATAGTTTTATTCTTATTATGTGTCCATGAGATAAATGCTTCAGTGACCAGACTTGTCCACATGGGGGAGATCACAGTCCATATGTTGTCATGAGGCAGCTGAATAACAACAACGTCCTGAACAATGTCAAGTTACCTTTCCCTTCCTTCCTTTCCTTAGGGGGAGATCTGCTTGTGCACCAGCAGGATTTATGTAGAGGGGAGTATTTACTCTGAGTTCCTGGAAAGCTTTGTGGCTGCGGCTAAGAAGTGGAAGACAGGTGCGCCCTCTGACCCCGGCAACGACAACGGAGCGCTCATCAGCCAAGAGCACCTGGAGAAGGTGATAATTACACATTGAAATGGTGTGGGATAAAGCTGCAACCCACAATAATTACATAAATTATCAATTACCTGCTAATTATTTTATTTCTGACTATAAAATGTCATAGAAAAGTCCACGGTGTCTCTAAATTGCTTGTTTTGTCAATCGGAAACCCCCCAAAATCTCTATTTTATATAATATTAAACGTAGTAAAGCAAGAAATCTCCATGTTTGAGAGGCTAAAGCAGCCATTTTGCATTAACATTTCCTTTGACGATGAATCATTTATCAAAAATAATATCCAATTATGTTTCTGTTGTTTAACTAATCAATAAATCAACTCATACTTGCAGCTTTCGTGCAACAGAACAAATTATCATTCTCTACATACCGTATCCACTTTAAATTTGAATCCGTTTGTCCCGGTCCCTAGGTCCGTAGCTTCGTAGCACTCGCCAAATCTGAAGGAGGCACGGTCCACTGTGGGGAGGGGGTGGATCAGCTCCACCTCCCTGAGCGCAACACTAAAGGCTACTTTATGCCGGCCACCGTCATCTCAGGCATTTCTGACAGCTCCCGCGTCATGCAGGAGGAGATCTTCGGCCCCGTCACCTGCGTCTCCCCCTTTGACTCAGAGGAGGAGGCCGTTTCCAAGGGCAACGGCGTGCGCTATGGTCTGGCGGCCACCGTGTGGTCCCAGGACGTGGGGAAAGTTCACCGGATGGCCAGGAAGATACAGGCAGGCCTGGTGTGGACCAACTGCTGGCTGGTGAGGGATCTGAACCTGCCCTTCGGAGGGATGAAGAACTCTGGTGTGGGGAGGGAGGGGGGGAAGGACTCCTACCACTTCTTCACCGAGGTGAAGACCGTCACCGTCAAACACTGAGGGGGGAAAAAGAGATGGCTACCTTCATTGGAGAAAAAGTTTTGTAGTTAATCGTAACATTCATCAACCTTTGCTGGCATCTTTTGTGAATTCCAATGAAAGCGTTCTGCTCGGATTACTGGAGCCTGTAATTAAGTCTCATCATAGAATACAAAAGTCAGAGGAGGTCACAGAGGAATAAACATGCATCTAAAAACAATGTCAAGTAAAGAGCAAATGTATTGCACTGCAAAACGCTGTAATACATTTTTTATTAGTTCATCCCTTAATATTCTAAACTGCCTTATTCTACTGTGGAGCATTTTGGATGCATAGGGTGTGTTAGGGCTTCATATTTAAAAAAAGGAACTGAGCAAGTCGATAGCACAATTTATGAATTAAGCAACAGCAGCTTTAAGCCGCATTTTAAAGTTTAGACTGCAGGTCTGTCTCCTGCATGACAGTAAGTCATTCTGAAAAGAATGCATGCAGCACAAGCACAGATAGAATGAATGGAAAAGCTTCTGGTTAAGCATGGTAAACAAGTGAGAGTTGGTATGTGCCTCAGGAGAACCCAAAAAGCAAATCATTGTCAAATGTAATGTTCTGGTATTTCTTCAGATTTTTTGTAACACCGCATCAAATTAAAACACTTTCAACATGCAGTTCAGTTTGTTTTTATACTAACTTTCTAACATTATGGAATTGCTGTACTTAAATCTTCTTAGTATCTGCATAAAACGTCTTTAAAATATATATATATGTAAACAGATCTGCAGACAGGTCAACATTCACTGGGAAAGGTTTTGCTTTTTTTATCAGCATACTTTGTACTTTTCATATGTCGTGGCGTTATCCTTTATGGCTGTGCACTTTGTCAAAGTCTGCTTGGTCATAGACAAGTTATACGTCACATAAACCCTTATGCACTCAGAAGTTAGTGATTTACATCAAGTTGTTTTTATGTCCGACCTGCTGACGTAAGAAAGGAGAATAAATGCCAAACTGTCCTGTGCTGTGGTTGGACAACATGTTTGGAGAGTGGAATAGGAAGGTCAGCAAGCTAAGTGACTGTCAGACCTCATGCTAACATTAGCTCATGTTCCACTAATGACAAAGTACAACTAAAACTGATGGGAATGTGATAATAGTTTTGCAGGTATTCAGTCTTAATCAAAGTATTGGTCAAATTGAAATACGCTATTACATTCAATCATGCGGATTGAATATCCGTACCAAATGTTATGCTAAACTATTCAATTGTAGATTTTAAAGACTGGACCATCTCCATATACAGTCTATGGACCAAAGTTGCAAACTGAAATCATACAAAATCTGACAATAGAAGTAACAGTTTAAAAGTTTATTTAGATTTAAATATCTTATACAAATCTTAAAATGATGGTCATGAACGACATGCTGTGGGAATGGCAGGAGTGGAGGGGTATTCAGCTGGTTGCAATCTTCATCCTCACCACTAGATGCCCCTAAATCCCACACAGTAATGATCAACATCTGCCACCCACAGCCACCTTGACACCTTGTTTCATCTCCTTGTGCTCATGTTTCTCTTGCTTTTCCCAGCACATTACCCCTCCCCTCTTTGCCCCGGTTTAAACATATCTCATCACCTTGCTAAATATCTGATAACGGATGAATGCAGTGTGAGATGAGACTGAGGTGTGCAGGCAGCACATCATGCATGCATATGAGGCACCGTGCCAGTTTAGGATAAGAGGGTACACCAGAGACCCACCCTATCCGTAATGCGAGTGTGTAAAATCACGTCCCCCCTGGTGAAGTGTATGTGACATTTACCACAGAAGCAGTGTGTGTGTCCCACCCTGTGTTTTGGCTAGAGAATATGTATTGTGCTAAGTCACGCTGCATGATTGCGCGCACACACACACACACACACACACACACACACACACACACACACACACACACACACACACACACACACACACACACACACACACACACACACACACACACACACACACACTGCTGTGCTGCCTTCCTTAAATATAGAGTTTGATTAAATGGATACCGTCCAAAAAACAGGTTAGGAGGTCTAAAGTATCGTGTTTTGTGGCACCAACCCACACACATATACCAAGGCAGTGTCCTGCAAACAGAATAGGAACAAAGTAACTCAGCAGCTTTTCCATTTCCGCTCTTTTTCTTGATTTATCTTTCATCTTTGCCTCTTATGAATGTTTCATTCAGAAGGAAAAAGCTAATTGAAGCAGGTCTCGCCCTGCTGTACGTGACTTTGAGGACTCCGCCATTGGCTTGCCAAACCAAGTACTTTCACCTCACTTATTGGGCACAGGAAGAAATGAAAATAGAGCATATCTTTGTATAACTCTGAGGAAACTGCAATATCTATCCCGGCAGAATGAAAGGATCTGTTTTCATTCTGGCTGCAGGGATGTAATGGGCCTCCTGTAGAGGGCCTTCTCATTGATATATATGTGGAGACAACAGACACAGCCAACAGCCGTTTTCTCTCTTCTTTTGGACAAAACCCAGCACAAAAGGTCTGTGAAATGCTATCTTTTTGTACGTGTTTTAATTAAAGAAGTACACACAGGAATATTTTATTTTCTGTTGAGAATAGGGGAGGTGAATGTGTGTGTATTGAGAGAGATACAGATAAGGATCAGATAACAAGAGAAAGAGCAACAGACTGAGAAATCCTATCCGGACTTGACCTAAAATCATTATGTTTCCTTGTGTCCCAGATTCAGGTAATAGACAGCTTTGTTTACATGTATTACTTAAACTAACACAATCTCCTCCAGTATGCCAATGCATCTGAAATCACAGTTCAAATAGCAGGCTTTTGCCTTGGTCATTGAAAATAAAGGTATTTTCCTGGTCTTATGAGAAGCAAAGCATATGATATGGAACAGTAGAAACAAAACCAACAATCAGTGGTTTCCAGCCTTGCAGTCTATTTCCTTATTCCTGGCTGTGGCATTTTCAGATTGTCTTCCTCTCCTGCTCTCTCTTTGAATGTCACAGAAAGTAGGCTTTCCCTATTTCACAACCACTTATTTCACCATGCTCCTGTCTCTCAAGGCCGTCAGCCACATTTAGGTTCAGGGAATTGTCCACAGCGTGCGGCATGGGTTTTGTGATAAGCCCTGAGATGAAGCTCAGTCCTGAGAAAATGCTGCAGTTGAAGCAGGTTAAGCAAACTCAGCTTGGAAGAGGGAGAAAAAGTAACTTGGCAACAGAAAGCTAAATGTTTCAGCCCAACGACAAACCCATGTAAACGAAGAATCAGTCTGAAATGACAGCTAAGGCTGAAGTGACATGCATTATCTACATTTCAAAGAACATAAGGACATGAGTGATGGAATGAGTAATGGGTCAGATACTTACCATCCTTCGCTGCTTTTCACAAATGCACTCGTACATTAATATTTGTTTTGGTTGAGAGCCGCATTCTATAAGTTACTCTGTGTTGCACTCACATGGTATCTCAAGACTTGTCAGGCTAATGTTGACAATTTGGCTAACAGGCTAATATGATTCTGAAGAACATCACTGCACTGTCGCTGCCAACATGTATTGGCATAGTCTTCCTGACAAATTGAGTGAGTGATTTCTTTATTATGATTATATATTAATTACAGCGTTATGCTTTTCTCTATCTGTGAGGACTGCATTTTTGATGGCCAGTAATTTAATAAAGAGTCCCATTTTATCTGTTGGCAGAAATCCACAATAAAGCTTATTTTCCCCATATTGTGTAAATGTAGCACAGGACACTTATTGGATTATTTCCACTACTGTGCTTTTTGTTATTTTTCCCAAGCAGCAGGGTGTGTTTTTTTATAGCATTTATTAACTACACTCGTTTGAAAGTGCATGAATGCCAACGGGTTATATAGGAAGCCTTTGGCTCTTTTGAACTTTCATCAACAATTGAAGTGAGACAGTCCTCTTCCTGTTGTGATAGATGCTCTGGAGTGCTGCATGTTCTGAGCCAAATCACACCAATGTGTAAAAAGAAAGAAGAGCAAAGGGATGATACTTTGATTTGGTTTAAGTGGAGCAAAGTGTCAGAAAGCCCCAGGTGACGTATGACAGCATGTCCAAAATAATTTGTCTTTGTATTGGGTTTTACATATTGCCAATCCTTCCTCACTCTAGATAGCAAAGTGACATTGAAATAAGATAATGTTTGATTTCAGGGAAGATGAGTAAAACAGGTTGGTAACCACAGGATACTTTGGTGCAAGAATGATGACATATTTTAGGGTTTAAAACATATGAAGCATAACTAATACAATGTAGACTGTTGAGAAGATAATAATGTTACACCTCTTGTCTAAATATGGCTATAAAATGCAAGCACACTTTCAGTCATTACAATTCAGCTCCAGCAATGATTCATGCTTGAATAAATAGTTCCTCTAACTTGAAGTGGTTCCCGCTCATTATCTTTCGAGTATTTTACCTTCGGGAATACTTCTCACCCATTTAGGAAGAGCTCATTCTCTCAATAACATAACACAGGTACGGTTCGCTCCGAGGAGATTACACTGAGCTGTGATGTAGCTGTTGAAAAGAATATCTCAGAGCTCGGTGACGTTTGTGCTCTTGCTATCATATCGTTGTCCTTTAGGTGCCTGAAAATTAATGAACCACTGAAGAGGGATGACCTACTTATTGTCCTTTGCACTCAGCACAGGATGTGCTTTTGCTGCACTGTTTGCTCATTTACATTGCAGTCCCATTACAGTACATCACTATACTGAGGCTGTTTCCGTAAGAGAAGTTTACAGTACATAGCTGTAGAGATGTAGAGATGTTAACAAAGGTGTGTTGACTAATACAATGCTCAGTCTGAAATAGAGTCCAGAAAAGAAATCATTATACATTATTGTGACTTTTCTGATTAACCTTCACTGAATTATAGGTTCAGTTCCACTGCATGGTGTTGTTTTTCTTTCATGCCACTTAATATTTGCCATTATTAATGCTTTAGAAAAACAAAGACAAATATAAATAAATATCGAGGAAAGATGGGAACAGCAGAACCAGCTAATTAATATGTGACTTGAATGTTCGCCACGTCAGAAAACATTTCAGAAAATGCATTTCAATATTCAATTTAATGCATCAACATTTTTTGACCAAGGCAAAAACCTCCTGAGTGTGGAAACCTTTTTTACACAATTAACTAAACATTTTCAAATGTCACAGTTTCTATACAGCCTCTCCAATGCTATGCATGTTTATGGAAATATAGCTATAGATGCAAAACGAAAGAATGTGAATCGTTGGAAGACACCCTTTAAGCAAGAAGACTCTATTTAATTGTCCTTGAGCAAGACATTGACTGCCAATCAACTGTTCGGTCCTTCTGATATCATTATTCACCAATTGTGTTTTTAGAGAACTGTTTTCTAGCATCTTGCTTTTATTTCTAAAAGATGTCCCAAGGATGTGCGGAAACATCCTGGAAGGCACTCCAGCACCACTTTCTTGTGATATTCTGAAGAACCAATATTCTTTGTCAGATTTGTTGAGGTTTTCATTCCAACATCAACCTGTTGACCAATGTTTGTTTATGTAACCTGCTCTCCATCTAAAGCACAGTGGCACAAGGTAATAATAATAATAATAATTCCTTACATTTATTATAGCGCTTTTCCAGATGCTCAAAGCGCTTTACAAATACACATTACACATATGATACATGCAATGGTCATGTACTGTGGACAATACCCATAGGAGCAAGTTCAGGTGAAGTGTCTTGCCCAAGGACACACCGGCTTTACAGACGCAGCAGCGGCGGGTTTCACACGCAGTGCACTGCGCCACACCGTCCATCTTCACGCCTCAAAGTCATCGAGGCGCTTTTACAAGTACACATTAGTATCATACATGTACTGTGGACAATGCCCACAGGAGCAAATCCGGGTGAAGTGTCTTGCCCAAGGACACAACGGCCTGACGCAGTGGCGGCAGGAGCGGGTTTCGAACTGGAGTTCCCCAGTACCCCCCTTGATCTGATGATCAGATGCACAGACCACTGCGCCACCCGTCCCAAGCTAGGCTGCAGAGTGAGAGTCGACACCAGAGCTGTAGGCCAAGCTGCCTCTCTTGGTTACCTAACTGCTCTCATCTGACACCGGGTAACAAAAAACTGAACAGGTTGACACTAACAGTACTGTATAGGCCGTCATTCGGGTGATCACTCATCTGGAGAGGAACCGTGTGTGCTCAGTGTGGGACGATCTGCCCCAGATAACTCACATTCAGTGTTTGACATGTTGATGACATTATCCCCACCCTGCTCTTCTGCATTTAATACTTTTGTACTTTAGCCTGTAGGTTCATTTGCGAGTAACCTTATCTGAGAAATGTTTTTTGTGTTTTATGTTATTTCTTGGACAGTTGATGGTGGAGGAGGTGGACCAAACAACCTCATAATGCCTTTTGAAGCCTGGTAGAATAGAATCCACCATTAATGGGTACTGTCTTTGTTAGTCCAAATGTCTGTCTGCCAAATATAAAGTCACATTGTAATTAAACCTTCCTTTCATTCTCTCCATATTCAGTATCTTTTATCCTTGTTCTTTTATCCAGTTGGATCTATTCTACACTGAGACCGAGGCCCGAGGTGATTGCTTTTTCCAGATTGATTGAGCCTTTATAAAAGACTTGAATGGAAGCAGACGAGTGAACTTTCAGGTGAGTGTGTTTGGTTCAGGAGTCTTTTCACTGGGACTCACTTAATATGCAAAGGTGAACATGCAAGATGCAAGGTTAGATAGTTGATGGGATGTTAAAATAATACTTTTATTTAATTTAAAATGTTTTGTAGGTATGCAATGTAGATGTTTTAGTATTTCCAAAATAAGTTTGCTTGTGTAGTTCTGTTATGTCATGACTGCTTTGAAAAATAGGATGTAACAATGAATCACATCTCTTGTAATGGTTTTTATCCAGTTTTACACATAATAATAATAATAATAATAATAATAACTTTATTTGTATGGCACCTTTCATACAGGGGATTGCAGTTCAAAGTGCTTTACATCAGTAAGAAATAAGACATAAAATCAGTGTAAAACAAACAGCAAGAGCAAAGCATAAAGTGGGATAACATAATTAAACAAAACAACATGGGGAATAAAACATAGAAAAATAGTGCAATGTCAATCACAGAGAAATAGTGCAGTATAATAGTGTCAGTAAAATGCTTTGCCCGAGACCGGGGGAAAAAACGCGTCATCTGCAGGAAACAGCGTCGGAGGGCATCTTAATATTCAATAAACTATGAATGTTTTATATCCTTGTAACGGGAAGAAACTCAGCTAACTGATCTTTTTTTTTTTTTTTTAAACCCACAAAGCTAGCGCTGAGCCTATGAATTAGCCACGAGCGAAAAAATGCTAATGCATTACTGCACAGAAACTCACTCATAACACCCTTATTATTTATCGTAGCTGCACGTCCAACCCATCGATTCACATCGTGAGAAGGCACAGAATCGATCGGTACATATCATCACTCCATGATAAGAACTCGCGAAGATATTAACAAGAACATACATCAAAACATGTGGCGCTAGGTAGCTAAAAACGGCAAAATGGCTTACCTTTGTCGTTGTCTGGTCAAAAGTGGTCTTCAATGGCATTCAAACGATAAAAACGCTGCTGAAGTTAATCCAATGTCTAACGTATTGGCTTCCCTAATATTGTTGGGTAACGTGTTCCACAGTTTTGGGGCGTAGTTTACAAAGGCTGCATCACCGATCTTCTTATGACTCTTTCTGGTGACCTCTAATAGACCTGCATCTGATGATCGTAGTGTTCTGGCAGGTGTGTAGTTTATTAGAGAGTCAGCAATGTAGCTGGGTCCTTGTCCATTTAGAGCTTTGTATGTGAGGAGACGCACCTTAAAATCAATTCTGAAAGTTACAGGAAGCCAGTGTAGAGCAGCTAAGACAGGACTAATGTGTTCCCTCCTTTTGGTATTCGTCAGTAGTCTAGCTGCAGAGTTTTGAATGAGCTGGAGTCTTCCAATAGCTTTCTTGGGGAGACCAGTGAATAGTGCATTACTAGTCGGCTAGATATAAAAGCATGAATTAGCTTCTCTGCATCATTTTGATTTATGAATGGTCGTACCTTCGCTATGTTTCTGAGATGAAAGAAAGCTATTTTGGTCACTTTGTTTAAATGGGCGTTGAAGTTCAAATCTGAGTCCAGGATGACACCGAGACTTGTCACCTCCAGTTTAATCCAACTGAATGAAACAAGGTTGAACAACACAAACTAGTTCTGATATAGAGAAAAGTAAATACATCTACACTCACTAATTGCTAACAGTATTGTAAGTGAACCTGATGAGGCTAACATTAGCCTGTAATCTATTACCTTTTTGAAGCGTTAAACTAAGTACTTAATACAATGAAATTATTAAACAAGTCTTAACAACATTTACAAAAGAAACATAAACTGTAATTTTTCCGTAGTTATGCTACAGCTCATGCTACGGTTACTTTCTGTATGTAATTGATTGCTTTTGAGTGGACATACAGTTTCTTTTATTTAAGAAAGTAATTTACATATTAGAAGAGTTCTTACCAGCTAAGACATTTCTTAAGCTTAAATCATGCAACCTAATTTATCAAATCACTAGCTAACTAATGCTAATTATTAGCTACTACAGATTTACTGTAGGATCTGATTCACTTGATGTTTATAGATTTAGATTCTAACAATCTCAATCTGAGCTTCTCTGTGCTATAGGCCTACTGAAGAACATCATTTCAAATTCTCTACAATAGATATTTTTGAAATATATCTCATGGCATTAATGTCTCCTTGGAAAAGGCTGACAAAGCTTGATTTCATTTTCCATGCAGAGAGGGGGAAGGATGACACCATACCCTTCGCTGAATGGAGAAATAACGAAGCCAACATGTCATGGTGGAACAGTTTGAGCGCAGGCTTGTTGCCTCCAGCATGGCTGCCTCTCAAAGGCCATCAGAGATCCGCTGAGACCACACGGAGCCACGGCCTGTCTGTCAGTGCGTGGGAGGATATGTGTATGCACAAGGGAGAGAGAGACAGAACGAGCCAGAGAGAGGATGATATGCCTACCTTAGTGCTGACGGGTCAGTTCCATGCTGAAGGACCAGATGGCCCATTGGCCTCTGATTCCTCAGGCCATTGGCCAGGTAAGCATTTGTCTGCACACACATGCACATACATAAAATAAACACAACTTTACCCCGAGCAAATGTAGTTTTCAATATCTTCCTATAAAACTTGAAGTTTCAGTTTATAGCCTGATCCTCCTGTCAGTGTTTGGAGATTGTAACTTGGATGGTAAAGGGAGGAGTCTGGAAAACAGTATCTATAGACAACAAAACAAACATGTTGGTATCTGAAGTGCTCATGTTTCCGTTTGTCGTCCGAGTAGTACTGACCAATCACGTTTCAGTGAGCCAAAATGCGATCTCTCAACCTATTGACTATCGGTGACGAGCTGGTATGGTTACTTATTTTATAATCCATTAATATTTGTCATCATCGTGCAACTCTTACTCCATTCCCATGTCTCTAAGTTTGTAAATGGACTGGAAACATTGAGTATTTTAATGCAAAGGAAGTCTTGGCCTGGATACCTGCTGGCTGCACCGTAACCCCCAAAACATTGCTTCTTATCTTCTTCAAACTGATAGGTTCTCAGATTGGCAGTGCTTTTATTTATATTTTCAATTACTTTTTTGTTGATAGTAAAGATAATACATTAGAAATAGTTAGAGAGAGGGGACGTCATGTAGCAAAGGGTTGAAGTCGGATTTGTACTCATAAACATGATATAACATACAATACAATACAATACACGTAAGTTAACAAATATGATGTCTGTGTATTCCTATCTCCTGTAGATAGGTGTAACCTGTCTTTCAAATGGCATCCCTCCTTTTTCTGTTGCCCCACTCTACGCCCCCTCCCGTTTTTCTTTCACTCTACCCTACTCAGTTTTAGTTTTGGGGCTAGCACCCTTTCCTTCCATTTGATTGGTTAGCCGGTGACACACCACCTCTGGGAACACGGCCATAAAAGATAAAAAAAACGCCTAACTACACAAAAAGTGTCTGACCCTTCCTGGAGCATGACAAAAAGGCGCCATGCGAACTCTCCATCTGTTTACATTTGCTTCCTGTCCATGACCCACGGTACAACCAAACCTCTGTCTGACAGCATTGATCCCTTGTCACATGGGTGACATGGATAATAAACACGGGAATTCCTAACATAACTCAGGTTTTTTGTTATTTTCAAAATATTAAATGTTCTAACCCTTCATCCATCCCTCTATTCCTTCAATAGTGCGTCCATATGACCTACACTTTAGGGAATTGTATTATAACCCACTTAATATTTACCCATCAAACTAGTTCAAGACCTGCCACACACACACACACACACACACACACACACACACACACCCCCCCCCACACACACCCCCCCCCCCACACACGCACACGCACACACACACACACACACACACACACACACACACACACACACACACACACACACACACACACACACACACACACACACACACACACACACACACACACACACACACACACACATACACACACACACACACACACACACACACACACACACACACACACACACACACACACACACACACACACACACACTCTTCTTGCCGCCTCGTTGAAGCTTTTGATGACAATGGGCCTTGTCTCAGTGCATTTCCTGACTCAGTACGGAGAGAAAGGGACACTTTCCGGGGATTCTTCTGCTGCTGTGTTGGCCTTGACCATGTCCATAATTCCAAATACATACACAAACAAATAGCCACACATTTGGGCCGAATCTGCAGCGAAACACTCCCAGGGGTAAAATAATTTGATTTAATTGCACTAATTAGCTTGATGACATCATAACTGGCTGTGACTTTGAAAGCAGACAATGAGCCTTTTTCGTGTCCTGTGCTTGTTGGCTGGAGTGTAAGTTCTGATATGATCAAATCTAGTTATCGACCCATAGGACATTTAGTAAACATTGGACAACGGCCGTTTATTTTTGCTGTGAATACAAACCCAGCCCTTTTAACAGGATAGTAACGTTTTAAGTTGTGATCATGTGGTTTGCTTCTGTGTGGTGATACTATCTAGTCCAGGGGTTCCCAACCTTTTTTCCCAAGAGCCCCCCCAAATGACTCCTGTTGGAAGTTGCGCCCCCCCCCCCCACACACACACACACACACACACACAAGGGGGGAGGGGGGGGCGCAACAGCGGTAATTAAAGTTTATAAGTCTCAAAATGCTACAACAACTGTCACAAACTGGATGAATGTGAAGTATTTTGTTAAAGGAGGATGAAAGCATAATTAAGGAGCACTATTGGAGTGACTTTGATGGTTATTGAAAAAAAAAAGTCTAAATATGATATTTGGCCTCAAATCATCTGAGGCCTGGCGCCCCCCCTGCGATCTTTGGCACACCCCCAGGTTGGGAACCACTGATCTAGCCTATAGCCAAGTTTATTCTCTGTGTGATGTTTTGAATCGCATTAAATATATATTGTTAGCATGATGTATTGTATTAGGAATTAGGCTGGTCATTTAACTTTTATATTCAATTACTATTTACCTTAACTGCTGGGTGCTGTACTCGTTAGCAAAAGTTATTTAAACTGGAATAAATTGTGAATTCATTGGGGACTTTTTTCCGCTGTGGACTAATGCACATTTGATGGTCTAGTTTAGTGAATACAAACTACTGTAAGCAACTGGATCACTGTTTGGAGATGTTGGGTATCTATTTCAATGTAAAGCAGAATGAATTCAAGGGGTCGATAAGTTATGACTTGGAGGAAATGAAATCTCTCTTTGAGATTTCCCATGAAAAATAATGAACTGTTTTTTCTCTTCATGTTCCCAAATGTATTCAAATGTAACATGAGGGAAAATAACATTAATTTGGCACACCTTATTCATGTTTTGTTTTTTTATTCTCCACTTCTGTGCTAATTGGATGATTTGGCATTAAGTATGAAAGTGTGTGTTGCGTAAGCCTCTTTTTGAGGAGTGCTTGAAAAGGAAGCAGAGCACTTGTCCTTAGGTGCTCTATTGGCCCCCCTGGGATGCCATGCTCAGGATGTAACAAGACCAGTTGGGAAGAGGAGGAGAGGAAGGCAGGCAGGGACAGAGGAAGAGGCAGAGAAAAGAGTGAGCTGGAAACTTAGAAATTATGTAACAAAGAAATAATGAAAAAGGGGAAATAAGATGAGTAAATGTGGTGTAAGTAAGTGCGTCATAGTTTGAAATTGTGGATACAAGGCTGAACTAGAAGCCAGTGTAAATAATGTAACTAATACGAATTGGATTGGGTGTTTTTTATTGGCTTTTCTTTATAGCTATCTGCAGTTTAGAGGAGGTGCAAAGCTTTTATATTTGGCCCTTTATAGCAGTATTAGTAACATCCCTCACACTGAGGATTCATGATGCCAGAGAAAATGAAACCGGTTTGTCATTTTAATGCTAGTAGCATCATAAAGACAATTTAAGCCTGCCGTGCAGAACACTTGTCCAGAGCACTATCTCGACACTTGTAATGGCCGTTTTGTAATGAAATAATCTTTCAAAATGTATGATTTCATATAGGAAACATTTTAATTAAAGCACCTTCTGGAATAGCAAATAGTATATTGTTTGTTTTGTGTAATGTGCGGTTTAATTTACATAAAGGTGTATGTTCTCAATCAGCTTTTGCTGTGAGTGATTGAGTCTGATTTAAACACAACATGTTCCAAAGGTTTGGAGAGTTATTTGACATGAGAGATTTATACTATTATGTTTTTGTTCTTGGTTTGTTTCATTAGTTTGAACATGGAAACATGTGATCAGGTGACACATTGTTTTTGCTTGCGCTGCAGGGCCAATTAAAATCTAAACTAAATTAACCACATCCATACAGAGTTGTTTTTTGTGTTAAACTTGTGACGGATAACCAAGGATGTTCTTTTCCTTTGATCGTGGCCTTTCACAAATAGTTATTGTTGTAGAGGAGGTATTTATTTAAAACCAAGCTCTCTGGGTCTTCAAATCTTATTAATGATTTGGGTTATTTTTCTGCATACATTTTGGACATTATTTAGCGTATCCGTAGCTTGCAGTATACAAAGAATCTGCCAGTTACATAAAGAACAGAAAATCACAGGTGAGAATAAACATTGCATTTTTCCATAGTTTCCATCCTTCTTCCAGGCTTGGTGTGGCTTCGTCATTATGTTCCCAACTTTCCTGGGAGGTCAAGATGAACAAAGCTTTCTGTGTCTTATTTTACTGCACAGCGCTTCACAACAGTGCGATGTGTGAGTGAGTGTATCAAAGAAAGGGAAGGCAAGGTTACAGGATGTGGGACAAGTCTAAAAGGTGGTGTTTATAGGGGAAAGTTATTTAACCTCCATGCAGATTGTTGCAACTACCACCATGACACATGACAGAGTGACGAGGCATCAACGTCACATCGCATCCTTGACCTGTGGCTTTGTGCTGTGTTTTTCACATGACAGACACCATATACATGTTTTTCACAAGGGGATGTTCAATCAATTGACCTTGTTTCCTCAGACTGACCTTGGATTGCCTCTAAATGGTTAAATCCTATTGGCTAAGTTGCACAACAAAAACAGCTCTCACATGCTTTGAACCGGTTGCTTATACTAAATGTTTTTAAACCCTGTATGTCAGAGAAGGTCTGATTTGATTGGGTCGACCTCTATATACTTGCATGTGTGTGGTAGTGCGTTTGTGTATATTTATATATGTATGTGTGTATACATATTAAAGCCTATCCTCCTGGAATCCTAATGGATTATTAACTTTTCCATACAGCACAGTCACAGTGCTAAAGACACAACAAACTGCACTGATGTAAATATTGACAGTAATGAACAAATGTTTATGTACACGTTAAGATAGAAGATGTACGTACATACAAATAGAGAGGGGGAGGGATGGAGGGAGGGAAGAGGGGGTGGAGAAAAAGGTAAATGTTTTCGTCTGGAGGGAGTATGAGGAAAGGGTGCGTAAGGTTTAGGTCAGCATGGAGCCAAGTCACACTGGAGGAAACAATGGGTGTAATGTTACTACACACACACACACACACACACACACACACACACACACACACACACACACACACACACACACACACACACACACACACACACACACACACACACACACACACACACACACACACACACACACACACACACACACACACTGAACATGGAGCTGTTTGTGTGATAGATGGATGCTCAGGTGTCCTACTGACGGTGTTGGTGCAGTTGTATACATAGATTAGCATAAACCTCACAGAAGGCCATGTTGTCTTTACCTTCAGTGACAAGACGTGACACCTTTTTATATTATGTGTTTTTCAAACCAAAACACACTAACAGAAACATCGTCTGCATTATTCATGTTCTGATTTACTCTAATTTGGAGGCTTAATGTCCCCGGCATGTCATTATTTTTGCAGCAGAAGGTGAAAGCAAGAAAATAAATTAGGTAACAGAAAAACCAGTGAGGCTACGGCAGGATTAGGGTTTTATAATATTTCTTTAACTGCACAAGTACAATCCATATACTTCAGCAAACACTAACTAATTGTTCACCATAAAGAGGATGTTTCCCCCTGTTGGTATTTCTCATATTTGTTATTTCGAGCCATGGTCACTTAGAAATGAAAGCTGATCAATAATGATACAGCTCATAATTGACTGCCTCATGAGGTTCCCATTTACACACTTAGAGTTATTTTGCCTAGCTTCTACCCACATAACACAGCATAAGATACTGTAGCTACATTTTCAAAAACATCCTGTTCCACATGCTGCTGCAGCATCGACTTAAAATGTATCGATAATAAGTGGGGAATCCCAGAGGAAAGATCAAAAGATGTTGAGACAGGAGAGGATAGAGATCGGGTCATCACCTCCACATGGACCGACAGAGGCTTTGTTCTTCATCTATTAAAATAGCTCTGTTGAACTCAGGGTTGAGTGAAAGTGTGTTTGTGTGCTCTGCAGTGGTTAGAGGTTATGGTCTGTAAAAACAGGGTTTTGTGCATCAGTCGATTTCTGTTTCTAAATCACTGCCTCTTCCATAGTTGGCATCAGATTGCGGGTGTATGTGTGTGCTTGTGTTTGACCTGCAGGACACCAGCTCAGACTGCTGTCTCCATGGCGAGGGCTGCTTCCTGTCATCGGAAGGCTGGAGCTTCCTGTGCTGAGGGCGCTGTTACTGTGGGTGTGTGTACTGTAGATTTCTCAAATTGGATACTTTTCAGCATCGAGCAGAAGAGTAGGTCCGTACATTCATGTAAAAAGAACAAAAATACTATAACCATGTGCTGGTGATGGCGGTTTATTTAATGTAGCGACAACAAAAAAGGCCTGAAAGTACGTCTGTTTTACTCCTGACCCGAAAACCTTGCTGGCCTTTCTTATCCCATTGTTCAGATGGCAGCAGGTCCGGGATACATAAACAGCTTCCAGGAAACTGTTTCAATCCACAAGAAGTCCTGCACACTGTATGTCTCACCCTGTCATCTAGATTAGATTCCTTCTAGCACGAGACCAACAATATATTTCAACTGAATAAAGGCAGGTGGTTAATGTTTGGGGCGACGCTAAAGGTGGAGGGAGCCTCTCGAAATAGCAATGGCAGGGACAGAGCCATTGTCTGAACTGTTGCAGTGTCTGTTCTTTTCCTCCTGTAGACTACTCCTTCCCTGTCTGCCACACCCCCCTACTACACTGCCTGGACAGTAGACATACAGGCACCAGGAGGGAAACCATTCCGCTGCACGCTATTCTTTGAGGATGGCTATTGTAAAGCGTCAAAATTACAATAGGTGCTTTCAGACAAATACAAACTTTCAGACAAATACAAACGAGTGTGCCGAATGTAAACCTTAGCATTTGTTATCGTATGTCAGTACAAATAGACAATTTAAACTTCAGCATTTCAGTTATCAATCAGTTATCATCTTGTACTTTGTTACTGTGTAGATCATTTAGGCCAGCAGGTACAATTAACAGTAAACCTTTATTTGTACAAATCAATACAGACTATGACTACTTATTTCAGTTTAGTCATGTTCAGTCGCATAATGGGAAAGGCCAGTGCTGAGGACACAGTCTTAGGGCTTTTGTGACTATTTGAAATGCAGGTAATTTATGGTTGAAGATTCCTGCTTAAGGGTTGCAGAGTTGAAAGAGTTGGTCATAATATTTCACTATCAAGTTTGCTATAATTTAATTCAGATTGCAAAGTAGACATACATTCCCTCCCATAATATCATATTTGGATTACACATAATGCTGAAATACTTAAGGAGTTTTCAAACACTAAGTGCAATGGTCTAATTCTTTAAAGGGGGCCTTTGATGGTTTTTGGGGATAGTCTGCTAAGGCTAAAATCCTAAAGTTCCCTCTAGAGGGCGTTCATCTCCGCCTGAAACGCCTCCAATGTAGTCCTTTGTTTAGTGACATAGTGACATCACTACGTAACACTTGCGCTTATATCAGCTAGTCCTCCAACACATTGTACGTGATAGGCTAAGGGGCGGGACATCTCTAAGCGGTTGTTCAAAATGTACAACAGAGCCGGCCAGCTTACCAATAAGAGCAGACTGGGCTCTGCTTTTAGACAGAGGGTGAAAAGAGATGCTGCAGCACAGGCAGTATGAGAAATATAAAGAGCTTTATGAACATTAAAGCATGTAAACCTGTCATAGTAGAGGCAAAAAATACAAATATGAAACCTGAAAAGGACCAAAATGGGGCCACTTTAAAGAATGTGTTTCCTCACCTGCATGTGGTAGTTCAAGCTACAGTAGGTGTCTCCAGAAGCACATTTGCCATGCTGACACACACATAGACTCACAAGGTGAACACAACTCCAGTGTTGCTGTTACAGCTGGTAGCTTCCCTTCCCTGGACACCAGGCTGTTGGTTTGCCTATAATGCTGTCCTTAAAATACTCACTGCCCAGCTGAGCCCTGTGTTCCCTTTTCAAAGTGTCTGGAATATTTTGTCTCTCTGCTTAGCCTTTGTGACAGACAGAGTGAAAGGCAGAAAGTGCCAATGGCCATCTGACCTTGCTTTAGAATCTGTTTTCCTGTTCTCTCCAACAGCCCTGTGGCATACAAACAAGTTTTCGTCAAATAGTTGGTGCTGTGTTTGACAGAACTGAACAGAGTTTTCTGCAACTGATAATTTACCAAACAATATTACCTTTGTACAACATCTGTAGCTCCACACAGGATAAAGTATACCATGACACTTATTTGACCCAGGGCTGATAGTCATCTGGTCAGGAGAGACTGTGACTGCAGTATCTGATGAAACGGTGCTTCTGACGGCACTTGACATTTCAGTCAGCCAGTCAGCACAGCAGTGCTCCCTGCACAGTGAGGGCGTCAGCATCTTTACGTAATAGCCGATATGTATCAAGCAGAACTTAGGGAGAGATACAGAGTGGCAATATTGCAGGGAACACCCACACAATCTGAAAAGCAGTTTGTGTGTATTTGTGTGTGCTACAACATCTAATATTTTCTATAAGAAGCATTAGATGTAACAGTTAAAATATACAGAATGCAAGAGTTAGAAAAAGAGTAAAAGTTGCTGCCTACTCAGAGGTTAGATACAAGAGAATACTCTGAGCAGAGAGGCGTTGTTCGGAATTAGAAACCTACCACTCAAACTTGGGCCAAGCTGCACTGAAAATACTTCAGTTTTTATTAATCTTTTCTGAGTGCAAGGACAAAGAAAGGTGCAATGAATTGACTCTCAAATACTTTCCTGTGATTGTCCAAACTTTATGACTCAATGTATTGTCCTGCGAGGCAAACTCTACCCATCTGGCGCTTGAGGAGGATAAATGAAACGTCGTAAAATGATTAACAAATAGCATCTGTCCCACTTTGGCAGTTAACTTCAAAACTGGCCTCCTCTAACAAGCCACACACACACACACACACACACACACACACACACACACACACACACACACACACACACACACACACACACACACACACACACACACACACACACACACACACACACACACACACTGAACATGGAGCTGTTTGCGTGATAAATGGATGCTCAGGTGTCCTACTGAAGGTGTTCGTGCATTTGAATACATGTTGCTTGGTGTTAAGTAGATATTATAATGAAAAATTAAAGTATCTAGCGCAATATCATTAAAGGAAATCACTCTCAAACAAGGCACCATTTATTAAAACAACTAACAGTGTTTTCAACAGGTTATAAATCATTAACTAATCCTTAATTAATTGAATATAAATATATATTGAATATATTATTATTATTGAATATAATTGAAAGACATTATGTGCTTGCTGCTGGAAACTTCTTGTTTTTCGTGTGCAACTTAGAGGTTGCTAATTAAAAAATTCACAGCAGAGCGACTGCGTCCACATGCCACAGCTAACGGTGCTAGCAGCTACTGTAACGTTGCTAACAGCGAGAAACAGTGCAAACATTGGCTACATTGCTGACAAAGCATCAAAGTTAACCTAAAGGGAAAATCAAAGGGTGGGTGTTGCGATTCTTTCAAAATAAGGTTGGTTGGGAATCATTTGCGAGACAGTAGGGTACACAAACAAGGACTTACATGCTCACCACGCTACAGTACATCAACAAATCACTGAGAAAAAGGATTACAACACACAGGAGGAGAGTGACATACTAGAGATAGACAATACTTTCCTTTATCTTCACAAAAAATGTGGTAAACTTCGCTGCTATAGTAATTTTCAACCCAGTCTCACGACATTTCATGTTATAGTGACGACATTTAATCTAATGATTCGTGTTCACCAACATGATTTTCCCATTTTTTACATGTCACACAGAACGATTTTAAAAGCAATGTATTTCTATTGGTACAGTAGTATGTTTCGTGCCTTCACAACGTCTTTTTGTCCGGTCGGGTCTTGGAAGACCGGAAGCTGTGTGGTTCATAAAAATATGTTCTTACTCAATATCAAGCCACGATTATTGTTTATATTTTAAATCGTATAATGTCTGACTTCTTTTGCTGTCTGTGAGGAAAAGAAATGGGTCTCAGAATACCAAAATATGTATTTTTTAAATCTTTTTTTCCTTCTAATTTGTTATTCTTTTCTAAATAACACACTGTTATTTACTCAACAATAACACACAATTATCCTTGTTTTTATTTATTTGTTTAATTCTATAATATCGGGCTTTTTTGCCGTCCGTCAGGAACTGAATTTCAAAATAAAGTCACCGGAAACAGACGTAGGCGATACACACCCACTTAACTGATTACCCAAGATCCTCAGCTATGATTGAAGCTCGGTGATTGGATGTTTTAGCCGCAATGCACGTTGGGATATGGTGTTTATGCAATATGAAATCCGAAAACATAAAAAAAAATAATACTTTATTCCGAGTGTACTTTCTTTTCTGTTTGAAAGTCATCACATAACAGCATTGTAATACACGGTTCAGTTGCATTACATATTACACATCTGCCGTACTTCTTTATTTATAGAGCCCTGATTAGAAGACCTTTGGACAAACTGGAAGAAATGCCGCCGAAACTGAATACGTGACGTGGATCATAAATATATCAGCAATTAAACAACATCTTCAATTTCTCTTCACACAATATGTCTCCTTGCAGTATCAGTAGTAATTCGGCTGACTTTTATATTTGAAACTAAAGTAGAAGGTCAATGATAGAAATATAGAATCAAAAATATCAAGAAGATACTGTAAGTAATCTCTACAATAAAACAGTTGAACTGTAATAGATCTAAAACATTTTCTATATACACAAAATAACCATTTATCTCAAATATTGTTCACAAATCTGAAAAAATCTGTGATAGTGAGCACTTCTCCTTTGCCGAGATAATCCATCCCACCTCACAGGTGTGGCATATCAAGATGCTGATTAGACAGCATGATTATTGCACAGGTGTGCCTTAGGCTGGCCACAATAAAAGGCCACTCTGAAATGTGCATTTTTGCTTTATTGGGGGGGTCCGAAAACCAGTCAGTATCTGGTGTGAGGGGTAGGGGTAGGGGTAGGGTTAGGGTTAGGGTAATGTTGTGAATCGAGTGGCCTGTGTTCGTCGTCCATAACATAGGCCTGCCCATACCATAATAATTTTTGGGGATAGTCTGCTAAGGCTAAAATCCTAAAGTTCCCTCTAGAGGGCGTTCATCTCCGCCTGAAACGCCTCCAATGTAGTCCTTTGTTTAGTGACATAGTGACATCACTACGTAACACTTGCGCTTATATCAGCTAGTCCTCCAACACATTGTACGTGATAGGCTAAGGGGCGGGACATCTCTAAGCGGTTGTTCAAAATGTACAACAGAGCCGGCCAGCTTACCAATAAGAGCAGACTGGGCTCTGCTTTTAGACAGAGGGTGAAAAGAGATGCTGCAGCACAGGCAGTATGAGAAATATAAAGAGCTTTATGAACATTAAAGCATGTAAACCTGTCATAGTAGAGGCAAAAAATACAAATATGAAACCTGAAAAGGACCAAAATGGGGCCACTTTAAAGAATGTGTTTCCTCACCTGCATGTGGTAGTTCAAGCTACAGTAGGTGTCTCCAGAAGCACATTTGCCATGCTGACACACACATAGACTCACAAGGTGAACACAACTCCAGTGTTGCTGTTACAGCTGGTAGCTTCCCTTCCCTGGACACCAGGCTGTTGGTTTGCCTATAATGCTGTCCTTAAAATACTCACTGCCCAGCTGAGCCCTGTGTTCCCTTTTCAAAGTGTCTGGAATATTTTGTCTCTCTGCATATTACACATCTGCCGTACTTCTTTATTTATAGAGCCCTGATTAGAAGACCTTTGGACAAACTGGAAGAAATGCCGCCGAAACTGAATACGTGACGTGGATCATAAATATATCAGCAATTAAACAACATCTTCAATTTCTCTTCACACAATATGTCTCCTTGCAGTATCAGTAGTAATTCGGCTGACTTTTATATTTGAAACTAAAGTAGAAGGTCAATGATAGAAATATAGAATCAAAAATATCAAGAAGATACTGTAAGTAATCTCTACAATAAAACAGTTGAACTGTAATAGATCTAAAACATTTTCTATATACACAAAATAACCATTTATCTCAAATATTGTTCACAAATCTGAAAAAATCTGTGATAGTGAGCACTTCTCCTTTGCCGAGATAATCCATCCCACCTCACAGGTGTGGCATATCAAGATGCTGATTAGACAGCATGATTATTGCACAGGTGTGCCTTAGGCTGGCCACAATAAAAGGCCACTCTGAAATGTGCATTTTTGCTTTATTGGGGGGGTCCGAAAACCAGTCAGTATCTGGTGTGAGGGGTAGGGGTAGGGGTAGGGTTAGGGTTAGGGTAATGTTGTGAATCGAGTGGCCTGTGTTCGTCGTCCATAACATAGGCCTGCCCATACCATAACCCCACCACCACCATGGGCCACTCGATTCACAACATTACCCTAACCCTAACCCTAACCCTAATCCTTTTTTCTTCTGTGACTTCAAATTTGATTCACAGATGCGTGGATATTTTTATACAAGTGTAAGTGTATGCACACAAGCTAAAAAAATAAATCTGCAATTGCTCACATCAGGTTTTACAAGCTCTCGCATTTTGCACCATATCTACCTTCATACGAAACATACTACCAATAGAAATACATGTACATTACAATGTAATGACTATAACACGAAATGCCGTTTGTACTGCAGCACTGTGACACTCCTGAGCTGCTTCACAATTGACCCTCATCCTTTCACTCCACAGACAAATCAAACCTGCTCCCATGATGCAACCCTGACGGTAGTGATGTAATGTCAGCGTAACTGCAGCGATAGCCTTTGGCATTGGTGTTCCTTTCACAACAAAGAAGAACACCAAACTGTGATGTTAATATTCACTGACAGAGAGACAGAGCAGACTCACAACATGATTGAGTTTAATTCCTACACCATGTTTTTGGTGTGGAGTGTGCGGAAGAGAGATTAAAATAAGAGTTTTTACAACTTATTAAGGAGAAAATAACACACACACACACACACACACGCACGCACGCACGCACGCACGCACGCACACACACACACACACACACACACACACACACACACACACACACACACACACACAGTTTCCCCTTTTGACCTCTTTCTCCTCTAACATTTAATTTCACCCAGCGTGATGTGGCTCCGTCTTCTCTTCTTTCCTCTTATTGCTCATTTCTGCAGCTATCTCTGCGTCCTTCACACATCTAAGCCCACATTTGGACACATTGTGCTGTGTTCCTCAGTGAGGGTACAAGTTAAGTGAGCACACTGCTGATTAATGAATGTGCTGCTATCCTTGCTGGGAATACAGGCCGATCGCCAGCCCAGAGAAACTAATTACTCTGCCAGTTGGAAGCAATATGTCAGACTAAGGAGGAGGGAGAGGATAAGAGGATCGGAGATTAGGAGCCTGGTGAAGAAGGAGGCTAATACAAGGAAGAAGTATAAAAAGGAGGGTAAACTAAAAATAATTTGTCTAAAAGATTAAAAAGAGCTAATGACTATGAAGAACAGAAGGAGGAGAATTATGGAGGATCACTTGGGGAGAATTGGGCCCTGATAATAAACAGTATGGAGGACAAATGAGAAGGAATATAGAGAAAGGATCAGGGTAAGGAGAGAAATGCTTGCTGACAGAGGAGTCAATTAGTAGGGGGTGATAAGAAGAGCAGTAAAATATGAAGAGACAGAGCAGATGGAAGACAGAGAGAGCACACAGGGAGACACAGAGTCGAGCAATCAGTAATAATAATAGTGATGTCACATTTCACCCTATTTTCTTTTGATATGTCTTCCTCTAGGAGAAAGATCTGCCTGCTCTGTATGCAAGACATGTCCCATTTCCCCTCATCTGCCCTGTGTGTGTGTGTGTGTGTGTGTGTGCGTGCGTGCGTGCGTGCGTGCGTGTGTGTGTGTGTGTGTGTGTGTGTGTGTGTGTGTGTGTGTGTGTGTGTGTGTGTGTGTGTGTGTGTGTGTGTGTGTGTGTGTGTGTGTGTGTGTGTGTGTGTGTGTGTGTGTGTGTGTGTGTGTGTGGGCTCTTGACTGGCTGTAGCAAGATTATTCAGTCACTGAGTAGTTTCGGCATTACCCAGACCTGTCCTGCACTCTAATTGGTTCAAAGGATGTGCGGCCTCAGCCAATGAACTTGCAGCAAGGTTTTATGGCATTACTTGTGTGTGCAATCAATTTTGGCTTGTGTGTTTGTGAGAAAATAGAGAGAGAGCGTGCGAGAGAGAGAGAGAGCAGGATAAATGGTCAAAAAAAGAGCATTACTTAACGAGCTTGTAGAAAATACTGTTGTTGTGTTATTTTCCTCAGGCTATAAAAAGAGAGGAGATGATTCTTAATAAAACATTAGGAGCAATCTATTCTTTCTCATGAGGCACCAGCAGCGATTAGACACACAAGACAGACATTTTATCATTCTGTCGGACTTTCTACCTCTTTCTTCTTCTCCCAGGTAACGGTTGAAGGAGCAGAAAGAAACCCCTTTAAGAATTGTAGGGGTTGAAGAACCAGTTTGCTGCCAGTGTTGTCAATCAGTGCATCATACTTTTTGATATTCATGGGTACACCTTCTCTCAGCTCTATTTTTGTATTATAACTAAGCTTTAGCCGGGCGGTGGTGGCAAAGTCGATAGGGACTTGGCTTGGCAACTGGAAGGTCACCAGTTCAAGTCCCGGCAAGACCAAGTGCTACCGAGGTGTCCCTGACAAGGGACCGTTCTACATTGCTCCCCGGGTGCCGTTCAAAATGGCAGCCCACTGCTCCTAACACTAGGATGGGTCAAATGCAGAGAAACAATTTCCCCACGAGGGATTAATAAAAGTCCATCTTATCTTATTTACTGAAGTGGTCTTGTTAAAATATTCAGCTTGGTCGCAATGCATTGTTGTTAAATAGCGACAGCCCTTTAGGATCTGTATGAGAAACGCCAGACTTTTAGGTAAATCCAATGTCATTGTAAACACACTAAGACACTAAGACAGACGGTGCGTAAAACCATAACTCAGTGTCAATTACATAATTTACTGCATTCTGACAACAACAAAAGAAAATCTTTCCTGAAGTGGTTTTGCTCAATTTACAACGTTAACCACATGTTTACTGCAACTTTAGTGAAGTGTAATGGTTTGTTACCAAGCCCCCGTATGTAACACATTGGGAATAAGAAGGGGTTTAAATATTTTCTAACACTGTAGTTTCTTTTATGCAGTAGTTTTGATTTGGAGGACATGGTATCTTCATGTTGTGGACACACAGAGGGGATTAACAGGGAATCATGCAGGCAATTATTTCATGTAACATAAAAAGCTATTTTTGCTATCAATTTGCTTTTTCTGCTGCTTCTAGTCGATTTATTTTCTTCCTAATTATTATATGTTATTGCCGTAAAGCATTTTCAACCTTAGTCAATACACAATACGCCGTCAGAATCCACTTAACTGCCTTTGTTTACTTCTCATACATTTATTACTGCTTGAGAAATGTCACGTCAGCTGGCTTTGGAGTTAGTTTAAACTCGTCTGCAGGGTCACAGTGGCCAACATTAGAACGTTTGCTTCTTCTCTCTTAGTCTTTGTAAACTGATGTCTAAAAATATGTGAATGATTCAACTGAAATATTTTGCGTACTTTGACAAACAAATCTTGAAAATCTTACAAAGTCACATTGTGAGTTTGGGAGTGATTTGTTTCCTGGCACCAGTCTTTTCCTTATTATTTTGGTTTTTCAGTGTTTTTGTCAGGAGAATATATATATTGTTTCTCAGCTCAGTGTTCCATTTCAAAGCAATACTTGAGTCTCTGCAAGTCAGTGCATGCATATGCGAATGTGCGTGTGCGTGTGTGTGTGTGTGTGTGTGTGTGTGTGTGTGTGTGTGTGTGTGTGTGTGTGTGTGTGTGTGTGTGTGTGTGTGTGTGTGTGTGTGTGTGTGTGTGTGTGTGTGTGTGTGTGTGTGTGTGTGTGTGTGTGTGTGTGTGTGTGTGCACATCAGTGCTTGAGCTTGTTTGTGTGTCAGCTTGCTGAACTCCATGACGAGGACAGCTTTGGGAAATGTTCTGCTCAAATGTTCGGTGACATCTCTATTTGCCTCTTACCCAAAAGCAAAACTGTTATCTTATATTTACTCTTCAAAGGCTCACAAATAAATGCCTGCAAAGGAAGTTGGTGGGGTGAAAGTAACAGAGAGAGAAACATAAACAGATTCCTCAGTCACTACCTGTCTATAGTAAAACTTTTTTCACAACATTTTCATCTGAAGTTTGAAGTGTGAGCAAGTAAAGTCACTTTGGCTACAAGAAATACACCTACAGTAATAAGTGGTTAATGTTGTATCAATTTACAATCATTTAAAATGACCATACCTTATTTTGTAAGGGTGATATTCTATTCAGCAATGACTTTCAGTGATAATCCTCCATAAAGTACAGGATGCATTATTTAAATGAAGAATTGTTATACAAAATAATGCTAACATTAGGTGTCAAGGATAAGGGTAAAATACCATTAAACAAGTGTTTACCCTAACTCTTCAATACAAGCTATGGTAAATATCCCTAATCTGAATATAGATAAACTTTCAAGGACTTTACAGGTATTTATTTTTAATATATCCACAGTTGGCTTAAGTTTTGGTTAAGATTTTGGTGGTTTCGCTAAAATGATCTGGTGCAGAACTGCACAGCTTAGCACAAAAATAATTAGACTGGTTGAATCCAGGTCACCAGAAAAATAAGCAATTTGTAATCCCTTTCCTCCTGACTTGCACATGTGTATTTATTTGCACACTACTTGCTGCAAATGCAATTTCTAAGGAGCAGGTGATGCATTTCTCCTGCTACATTATTGCTTCTCTTTGCAATTTTGGTGCATTTAAAACTCAAAATGTGCACAAAAAAGGATCTATTACGATAAATTGGAGAAGAATAAGTTACTTCGTGCTGACATGTTGAGGCTGAGTCTCATATTTCTTTGAATGTTGCCTTATTTCCTTTCTCTTAAAAACTGAAAATACACATGCATGAATGATGAATTATTCCAAATAAATGTGGAATTGTGCGTGTGTGTGGGATCTGAAGTAAAATAAGACATGTGGAGATGTGTACTGGTGGTTGGAGTGGGTGTAATATGAGAGCCCAAAACCCCTCATTACAAAGATAACAAATAGATGTAAAACAACACGGCTGAAAGATGAAAGAGAATAAGGAAGCGGGAGGAGAGGAAATGTTTCCCACTGGGCTACAGCTCCGCTCGCTTTTCCCCGTGCAATAAGTTTATCTTCTCAGATTTCTTCACATATTTGAGAAGCAGTAGCTCCATGCTGTGTATTTATCCTAAATAATATATTAATTGTCTTTATATAGAATTATTTTCATTAATATGGAACTAATGAAAGGCTTGCACTTAAAAGGATGTCTCTCCATTAGCAATGATAAATCCGCCGGGGCACCGGCAGTGATTTTGTCCTCCTCAGCTGTGGCGTTTAACCTGAAAGGAATTTAAAGGACATGAAATACCAAGAAATAGAAAGAAAGCTCCCCCAGAGTTTTAGGGTCATCTATCCAGACAACAGAGAGCACCACTGATAACTTATCACAGTCTGTATCCGGGTGAGTGGGCCGCAGAAATTCAACACAATACATCCGACTCTGGCAAGGTAACGCTGAATTCTTGATAAGCCTCCAAAGGGAATTCTACCACATTACACTTGTACCCGTTGTGTAGCCATTTCCTCTCCATCTGTTCAACTTAAAACAATGTTTTATGTTTCCCCAATTGGCTTTTAACAGTCTAAATGTAATGCTTGTTTGCATGTTCAAATGGTACGTCTCTAGTGTATTTGTGAACAAGCCAGTGGCACCAGCTCTGGTAAATGACTAAGTCTAGTTAGTATTTAAGAATTAACTTAGTGGAGATTTATGCTTACCTCATTTTAAGGACCAACTGACAGTGTTAACATGACCTGACAGTGCCGAACGCTGAGGCATAACTGCTGCAGTGCATAGCTACTGAATACACAGTCAAACAAACATTAGCTTGCTAGTATATGACCTGGTCACAAAAAAAGGTTTTTAAACTATGTTTCACAGAAAAATAACACAATATAGGGTTAACTAGCCTATTATTAGATTAGCATAATCATTCTGAACTGATTGACCTCTGAAATACAACTTTTTTTTGGAGAAGTTCAGTTACAGCTTGTGTTGCGGTTTTAATTCAGCTTAGAAAAATCACACATTTGTAACATATACTGTGTAATTGATGAGGTAATTGGATCATCAGTGAAGTTGTGGCAGGTCGGGTGTCACTGACTGAAAACCCACCTGTTTCACTACACCATAAAAAACAAAAAAAGAGAACAATAAAACATTTCCATTTCGGTACTTCTAAAACGTTTCGGCCCGTTTGAAGCTGATGTACTTGAGATATTCTTGCCGTCCTCTGGAGCCGAAGTTGTGTTTGTGTGCTCTTGTTTAGTGTAATATCGTGCTAGCTCCTACTGACAGTGTGTGTGAAACATTACTGCGTGCGTGTGTGTTGGGAAAAGAGAAACCAGGCCACATCCCCTGGGGAGACAGACTGAGGCTCATATCCAATGCTCTTTAAACAAGAGAGCTGTCCCCCCTGTCAGATCTCTCGATCTCTCTCCTCTCAGTGCCTTCATCTCTCTCTCCTCTTTATATTCATCTTTTTCTTTTCTCTCACATCTACTCACCCCTCCAGCACACTCCCCTGTATTTCATTCATCTGGCTCTCCCTATCTTTTCTCAGAATCTATCAGGGTTTCACTTTGAACTGGTTTCCCCCCCTCTGTACATGTCGACGGGATTCATGATGAAATTGAAATTCTAGCCTTAAAGCTAAAGTAGAACCCTTGACTCAGGATTTATCTTTCACATCGATTAAATCACTCCGGAAAGTCTTGGACTCTTGCTAGTAATATCAGTTCCTAAGTTCATAACCCATGTCATTATTAACGTTGACATCAAGTCTGTTGTTTTTCTGTGGACAAAGGAAAGTCCTCTGGTTTTCCAGAACAAATGTTCCTGTCACAATGTCACGCCTTTTATGGTTGAAGCACTTGCTGCAAAAGCACTCTGACATTTCCCCAACATACTCCAACTATGAACACGGGAATGTCCCTTTTTTGCCTTATCAACAGTTTCCATCTTTTCTACTTCTGCTCCTGACCCCCTCATAGTGTTACCGTGGCGATGGGGGGCCGGCGGTCACTCATTGGTGTGGCGCCAGATAGGAAGCAGCTGACCGCTGTGCAGGAAATGGACAATATAAAGGACACACTGAACCTCAGGCGAGCAAAGAAGAGAGAGAGAGAGAGTGTGTGTGTGTGTGTGTGTGTGTGTGTGTGTGTGTGTGTGTGTGTGTGTGTGTGTGTGTGTGTGTGTGTGTGTGTGTGTGTGTGTGTGTGTGTGTGTGTGTGTGTGTGTGTGTGTGTGTGTGTGTGTGTGTGTGTGTGTGTGTATATAGACATCATTGGTGTTGTAGTGTGTAAATATGTAGACCATTGTTTTTATTTGTGACATGCATCATGATGTAAAGGGGAAAACCAAGCTGAATCCACTACATCATCTTAGTTTAATGACTTACATTTTGGTAACACTTTATTACAACATTTTAAATTATAACATTTGTTATTGTCTCTACTGTTGTTGTAAACAAACTGTACAGTATATAACATTGGATTTAGCTAATGCTTTTATCCAATGTGACGTACAATAAGTGCAGTAAACAATAATTTGTCTTAATATAATTTGGGAAATGTCATTATAGCACTTACAAAGCTGCTGGTGAATTATTCGTTTATACAACAAGTTATTTATGAATTATTATCTTATGCTATGAAATATTGTGTTTTCAAGCATTCATTAACTGTTCATACATTGTATCTTATCAAATCCAAGCTTGTGCTAATAACTTCCTTTTGGAGTCTGTTATAAAGATGTCGGTACCACTTTACAATAAGACTACCCTTATAAAGGGTTTACGAATAGTTTGTAATTCATTTATTAATTAGGTTGTGAACACTTTATAAATCATTGATAAGCTTTTATAAGACATGAGATAAACAGGGCAACTGTGACCGGTTGCTTGCCAAATAGTGAGCCCACATTTATCTGTACTGCTAAGCCTTATATTGGCTACTTAGCTTACTTCATGTTCTTCATCAGCCAGCATCCTTGGTATCTGTTGTTCACTGAGTTGGTTCTCGCTAAGTAGCCAATAATAAAGTGTTTACAACCTAATTCATAACCTAATTATAAACCCTTTATGAATCGTTTATAAGGGTAGTCTTATTCTAAAGTGGTGTAACATCCCAGACTGAGATCATAGTGTTCTCTTTATACCGCATGACATGGCCGTACCACATAGTATTACCTTACAGGGTAGAGTGCAGATATAAACTGTGATTTCACTTCCCAAGCACAGATCAGGGCAGAGAGAAATGATTGGCATGCCATGAGCCTCCTGAGAGACGAGAGGCAGAAACAAAGCATGTCTGTAAATAGAGCTGCTGAACGTCTGCATGCTCTCTGTGGCTCCTGCACACTTCCTTATCTCAGAGGCATCGCTCCATCGCTCCTCTGAAGTCAACGCTTCCCATTGTTCCTGGAAAGGCTGGAATTTCACAGCTGGTTCAATGGGAGTGACGGAGAGGGGCGCACAGGCAAAGCAAAGGCTCCTTTTGGGCCATGTGTGGAGGGAGATCAGACAATGGGAAATGTTTTGAACATCATGTTAGTTTACCAAGTAGCCGGCTGTGTGTCAAAAAAGCTTACATCACTCATTTAATTACAGATGTATGCTTTGCCATGATTTGAGATTATTTGTAAACATTACTCACTAAAGTAATGTAGAGTAAAACCTTATGATGACATTGAGATAATGCCCACACATTGTATTTGACTAGCCAACAGAAAGAAAAGAGGATTTATCATTCACTGTATTTTCAAAGGAGAGACACCAGCGGCTGGATATCTGCTCCCCAGTCAATACGCTGACATCCCCCTTGAAACTCTGAACAGACTTTCGGAGGTTCAAAAACTACAAAAGAAAAGTTTCAACAGTGAGAAAAAAACATTTCCCATGTGAATAAAGGAAAACCTTGCAGTTTTAGAACTTTTTCAGAAGTTGAGATCAGTTAAAAATCTGAATTTTACTCAGAAGAAGGACTTCATCTTATTTATAAACAGTGAGAAATGTGGCCGGTTAAAATTGTAGTTCAAGTTATTAAAGAAGCAGAGTTCTTCAATGAAAAGTGAATGTAATTATAATCTCTTTAAAAGAACTGCTTTTGGAAAGATTGCCTTTTAAGCTAAAGGGAAAACATGCAAATCGCCAAAACTACAGATGTAGCGTGCTTACAACAGGTGTGTGTGTGTGTGTGTGTGTGTGTGTGTGTGTGTGTGTGTGTGTGTGTGTGTGTGTGTGTGTGTGTGTGTGTGTGTGTGTGTGTGTGTGTGTGTGTGTGTGTGTGTATATAAATAAATAAATGTGTATCTCTTTATTTTTTGCTTTTGTGTTTCCTGCACAGAATAAGATAAGTATCAAGACCAAGATGAAAATAAATCATAAAAATGCCCTTCACTCTTTGTCCTTGTAGACACATGTCTCAATGAGCGTATGTAAGCTTCAACGAGGCGGCAAGAAGAGTGTGTGTGTGTGTGTGTGTGTGTGTGTGTGTGTGTGTGTGTGTGTGTGTGTGTGTGTGTGTGTGTGTGTGTGTGTGTGTGTGTGTGTGTGTGTGTGTGTGTGTGTGTGTGTGTGTGTGTGTGTGTCGTTAATATGTCCCCGAGTCCCCCCGGCTTATTCCTGTCAATCGTCCATTGAAGACTGTAATACTGAAAAGGTCACAAGGCGTCTGCTAAACAGACAGGCTGACGAAGAGAGAAAGGATTGAATATTTTAAATAGTTATTGGATCAAAGAGACAGGATGGGAAGGGAATTAGAGGTGTGCACACGAGTCTGCAGCATAAAGCTCACATAATAAATATCTCACATTTCAGAAATGCTCCATAATGTTGCTTTTTTCCAAGAATTTCCTGATGACATGTCTTATCATAAATATTGATTTGGAGGTCATTTGACAAGTTTCTCATCCACATTCCTGGTTTGTCCAGAACAAAATGTCCTGCCCTGCTCACTCTGCAGACCAGGTGAATCACTGTCTCAGCTATTTGGCAGCAGCCAAGCATGGCTCAAGGAAGTGTTGCTTTTTCAGAGTTATTTCAAGAGATTGATCGGTCTGTAGCAGCAGACAAGGTAAAGAGGTGGGGCAGCCAAGTCACGAGCTAGAGAGAAATAACTCAGGTGCAGAGACTGGCACTTATTCATCATTGGATTGTTTACAGTTGTCCATTGCAAATGTCCCTCTAATTCACACATGTTACCTTCAGTCATGTGAACAGCTTTCACTAACACAGCTTCTTCAAATGATTGTTATCAACACATATGCATGCACACAATCCAGATGCATCAAACCATGGTGCAGAATTGTCCATGCAAAGTTATCTATAATAAGATGTACGTGTGCAACATCGTGAACATGCATTGTCTGAAACCAGCAAATGTGCACTAAACTAACACTGTATGCAATGCTTATATGCACTCTCATCCCACATCACATGATATGATATGTTCCCCTGACCTGTCTCATGACAGACACATTCTCACAGCTCCTGTTCTTCCTGTCGCTCCAGCCTTCAGGCAGCTGGCTGGAAATAACTGTGAAAAAGCTATGAGGAAAAACACATTCTGCTTAAACCTAAATGTTCCTCGGAACTCTTTACAGTATTATATCTGTAATAAACACAGAGTGCACTCTCACTCACACACACACACACACACACACACACACACACACACACACACACACACACACACACACACCCCCCCCCCCCCCCCCTTTTGTTGGCTTTGTGTTACCTTGTCTTGAGGAAGAGGAACACATTAATTGGTGTAAGTGTATAATTACAATACACGTTTGTGCAATATCTTTAACAGCTACATAAACGCATTACACCCTTCAGGCATGTATCCAAAACAATGTCATAACTCATCATTTTGTTTGTTTGTTTGTAGCCTTTATTTATCCAGGTAAAAATCCCATTGAGAGACCTGCCGCACATTGGTTACACATGTAACACAAAACAAAAAGGACACATACAACATAATGACAGGGGTACAATTTATAAACATATTCACAAAGACAGGTACCAGGAGTATCAAATGTCAATTCCTCAAGCTTTAAAACGATGCAGGGGAACGAACATTTTCATTTTCAAAATGTTTTGCAGAGTGTTCCAAGCTAGAGGAGCTGCGCACATAAAAGTTGTAGTGCCTAAAACAGTCCTAGCACTTGGGACATGTAATTAAAACACATCCTGGGATCTTAGCCAATAGCTACTTGCGACTCTCTGAGATCAGAGAGCAGATGTAAGGTGGTAGTTTACCCAGCATGGCTTTATATGAACATGTACCAATGACTGAGTCTCCGTACAGTAAGTGAAGGCAGACCTGCCCTGGCATACAGGGTACAGTGATGAGTAAGTGCTTTACTGTTTGTAACAAATCTCAGCGCACTGTGATAGGCGGCATCTAACTTGATCAGGCAATGGGCAGGTGCATTCATATAGATCAAATCACCATAGTCCAGCACAGGTCAAAAGGTCACAGAGACTAGCCTTTTCCTGGCCTCAAGCGAGAAACGGGACTTGTTCCTGAAAAAGAAACCTAGCTTCACTCTCAGCTTTCTAAGCAGATTATTGACCTGAGAGACAATCATCAAGCCAGATACCAAGCCTGTTATAACAGGTAACCACTTCAAGTACTTTCCCTTGCGTAGTAACAATATCTAAAGTTGTCTCCGGTGTCTTTTTGGCTTTTTAAAATAGCATTACCATATAATTATAACCTGAGACGGCACAGCTTTTCCACAAGTATCTTTATTCATATGAGATTTATTTTGCACTCTGTAAACGTTCTGCATAACTAAAGTATAACCAACCAATCGTCCATGCACACACACATACTGTACGCATCACACCATCATCCAGTCACCAGATGGTGACTCACAACACATCTCGCCGCACCTCGTTGTCACGGGTTTTTACATGTTTCTTATCCCACATGTCTTTGTTGTGTTTGTCTGCGCTGAGATCGGTATTTAGCAACACCCTCAATCATTCAAGACACTAGTGTGTGCTCACTTCAGATTGTATACAGGATAACTACAAAACACACGCATAGCTTTCATATTGTACTGGGTATAATTATTAGATTTAGAATTAGTCCTGTAAATGTCACTTTACTTGATGGTAACTCTGTGTGGTGCTGTAACCAGCCATCTGCACGAACACTTGTATATCAAAATATATCTTTAGAAATCTCAAATCAAGGTCAACCTACTTGCTTATTTCCAAGCTATCAACAGCATCACATGGTCCTCATCACTCAATAATGGATTGTAAAGATAAAGTCAACATGTATAAAATAAGCCTTACATTTGAATATTTGAAGCAACCTGTAGCACTGAGGCCCAAGCCCATTCATTTATTCTGACAATGTGAAAGACAGGAACAATTACTGCATTGGTTGGGGACTACTTTCAGCGGCGGATTAATACACAGTTAGTGCAGAATTTAGTTTTAACGACAGTAGGACAGTCTTTTAAGAAGGAACTAAAGATAAACTACAGTGCCCAGGTTCATTTGAATATAACTTGTCATGTGTAACTCATTGATGTGTTTTTTGTAAAGAGTTGTAGACAATAAATGAGGTATAATCAGGCAATACATAAATCAATTTTGGGTTTTAGATTTTAGAAATAAGGGGTTATATATAATATCAGCCTTATCATTTCAAGTCAAACTGAGTTGCAAGTCAGGTATTGAGAGTTAGTCAAGTTGATTCAATGTATGACACAAGTATCAAATCCAAGTAATGTGACTGGACCCCGCAGACCTCAACAAGGTCCCGACAGCTCTGTGTCACGACCTATAAAACATGATGTAAAATGAGTCTGGATGGAGGGAGTCTCACGTGTGGCGCGTTGCAGTCGCTGCTCCTGTTTTAGCTGACTGAGCGCAGTGATGAGAGTCGGCCAGTGAGCCATTGTAATTGGTTCTTTCCTTTGTCTCCACACACACACACACACACACACACACACACACACACACACACACACACACACACACACACACACACACACACACACACACACACACACACACACACACACACACACACACACACACACACACACACACACACACACACACTTCATTCTTATACCTTACTTAATGATCTTTTGTTAACACCTTTTTTCCTGATATTATTCTCACTAAACTAATGCTGTCAGTTTTATAAATGCTAACAATCTCCCACGCTAACACGCCCTAACCCAATGCACACATACTTACAGTCTACAGACGCAGATATACACACTTTTCCTCTTGGTGAAACTTTTAGTTCGCAAGGCAGGGTTACTATTTTCAGCGTGGGAGAGAACTTTCAGTGGTGTACGAGAGAAGCACCATGCTCTTTGCTGCAGCCTGTGGAAGCAGAGCAGGATTATGGGTAATTTATGAGTCGTGTCAAGAGCTGCTTTCCTAAAGACAGGGAGAGAAGACAGTGGATGTGAACACTTTTGCACAACACAGTTGACATGCAGTCATGTACAAATGGGGGAGGGCATCAGGGATGAGCTCCCCTTCAGGGTGTCAGCGGTCCATGACCCTGCTTCTTCACGCAGGACAGTGGGAATCAATTGTTTTTAAGGCTGTAAAGAAATGTCAGAGGGCAAATACTAAAATAAAGAGAGCAGGAGAAAGACAAATCTTTTCGTCCTTCCTGCAAATTGAACTCGCCGTAAATTAGATATTGTTTAACGAGAGGTAGATGCGGGGTCCTCTCTTGGTTTTTGGAGCATTATTGATTTCCATTGATAATCTTCTGCTGACATTTACATCGTGGTTTATTTGAATTTCAAACACATCAGATGGTAAATCTCTTGGAGTGTAGACACATTTTTATATTCCAGTGTTATATTTTTAAAGGTCTAAATTAGGCAACTACAATAATGTAATATAATAAAAGAATATGTTCTCATTCGATTAGGCCTATAGTTTGTTTGCACTGTCAGATTCTCTGGTTTAATTAGAGTCGGGTCCTGCTGTTGTTTTCTCGGAGAAGGATTAGCAGTTGTTCGGTACACGATCAAAACATGCCCAGTGGAGCTCATTAGCACACTG